>NC_090647.1:13256124-13463624 GCF_040937935.1 Hyperolius riggenbachi
ATCTGCCGCCATCGCCCTCTGTCAGAGAATAAACCGTAACGTCCTCATTTCAGTACATGGTAGAGAACAGAGGCGCCAAAAGGATAAAAACAATATTTAAAAGTTTTAAAATTATTGCTTAGGAGGCAGTGGTGGACTCACCTCCCACAAGCAGACACAACAACTGTGTATTCACAAAAGGGACATTTATTGGTATACTCCAAATAAGGTTGCAACGCGTTTCGCAGGTCAAACCCGCTTCATCAGGCAATTACAGGAAGGAGCACACAACTGGGGGTAAGAGGCAACACATTTGTACAAATCCTGAACAGACTGCATATCAATAAACATAAATATTTGTATGATGGAATTCACTGGTGTGATTTAAATTAACGGGAAGAGGTGGCTACTGAATGCCGAAACTTCCTCGCCCTCCATTCCAAAAGCCCCCAATACGGTCCACTCCTATCAAACCTCACTTCACGACTCAGAAAATTTGAAATAGAAACCATTGATATCAAACTTAAAAAACTCAATAGGGACCGCCTGGCTTATGCAGAGCACAGGGAGAGGGAGCGAAAATTGCACCCCCCAACTGCTCCTTTGCCAGGTAGACCACCTGCACATCCACAACCCCGCCCAGTACCACTTATGAGTCTCACCATACCGCCACCCCCCACCAGATATCCACCATACCCACCCCCGCCGTTTTTTCCACCACCACCGGTCCCACCACCAACCAACACACCTAATATCACCCCCACCCCAATTACCAATAATACAACAGCGATAATCACAACTAACAAATTCACGGCTTCCACTCCCCCTCCGAACAGTTTCAATTACAACACAGGACCAACAATAATAGCGAAACCACAACGCCAAAATAAAAAACTAACCATTGCCAACACACACCCCAAACAAAACAAGTCAGTTACCTCGACCCCCCGTACTGGAGGTGACAAACCAGCTACTCGAATACCTCTAATGAATCCAAACTTCAACTTCTCCGGTAAAGATGCCCCATTGTCTTTGTTACCTACAAATTCATCCAAAACAGTTGAACCCAGAATGAGTGACAATCCCTCCCCTACTATACTAGAATCAGAGCACAATTCACCAATCCGACCTTCACAGTTAAGTATATATGACTCCGAACCCACCACTCCCAACCCCTCCGCAAGCGACAGCCCCCGACCAATCCCAATGACCAATCAAGCTCCTACAACCCCTCACATTGAAAATGATAATAGTTCAGAACAGCCAACTACATTCATTCAAACTTCCATTGAAACTTTTTTCCAACCCAACATGAATGGCCCCACCACCCCACACACCACCAACACCAATGCTGATACTACTCTTACATCCTCTTTTTTAGACCTACCTACCACACTATCCCAGAACGTGTTAGCTACCCAACTACCCAGTCCGATAGCGTCTCGGACCATATTCAAACCAAAGAAAAAAAGACCCCTACCCGACTCCGAAAAAGGGGGAAACGCGGGAAAAGAAAAACGAAGAAAACACTAACCACAACCAATCCCACCCCCCCTTCAAAACAAACCAAATGTATATTTAACCTTTCCGATCACTCATTATCCCGCTGCGAAACCACACTGTTGGAAAAAGGATTATCTTTTTGTCCAACCAACCAGTCAAATATGTTTGAGATTTTTTCCGATCTAAATGCCTACATACGAAAACTAACACTCAAACGACATTTTGCTATAAAAAAACTAAATCCGCCCCCTCCCAATGACCCGACAGCCTTAATCATCACCAATGATGATACCATACCAATCTGCACACTATCCCCCTCCGATATTCAGACAGAACAATACATCACTACAAAACTTAAAGGAAGATCAAGATTTTACCCTGTAGCCTCAAAAGGCAACTATATTGACACGTTCTATTCACTAGTACTTAATGACCTACAGAACATACACACTGACAACCCCAACCCGGTATCCAACCTGACCCGTCAACAAAAGATCGCCATTAAGACATTACAGCATAATCATGACCTTACCATCAAACCAGCAGACAAAGGGGGAGGGATTGTCATTCTTAACACAAAGGATTATCTGGAAGAGGCAGAACGCCTTTTGGGTGACACCAAATATTATATTACCCTGGATGTTGATCCCACAATGGAGCTTAACAAAACACTGAAAACCTTCATCAATAATGCCCTATCCAACAATATTATTTCAAAAAATGAAAGAAACTACATCATCAACCCGCATCCCAAAACACCTTTTTTCTACTATCTCCCCAAGATACACAAATCCTTAACCAAACCACCAGGACGCCCCATCATATCCGGTATAAATTCAATGACTAGCAACCTCTCACGTTTTGTAGATCAACATCTACAATCTCATGTACGATCACTAGACTCCTACCTCAGAGACTCCGCACACCTGATAGAACTTCTTAAAGGCATCACCTGGCAAGATAGTTTTGTATGGCTCACCTGCGATGTAACTTCTTTGTACACCACCATTCCACACTCTTATGGTATTTCAGCTATCAAACATTTTCTGTCAACTAATCCCGCTATGCCCTATGATCAACAATCCTTCTTAGTGCAATGTACAGAATTTATCCTACAGAACAACATTTTTTCCTTTTCTGACAAAATCTACCATCAAACCAATGGAACAGCTATGGGTTCGTCGTTCGCCCCATCATATGCAAATTTATCCATGGGACTTCTGGAACTACAAAAATTACAAGCTAATAACCCCTTCACTGACAATATAGTTTTTTATAGACGGTACATAGACGACCTCATCCTGATATGGCAAGGCAACATTGACCGGATCCCCCTCTTTATCAATTATCTCAATTCAAATGCTGCTGGATTACAATTCACTTCACAACATGACCCCATGAATATTGAATACCTGGACCTAACACTGTTCATAGAATCTAACACTATAAAAACCAAAACATACTTCAAACCGGTAGATGCTAACAATTATATACATTTTGAAAGTTTTCACCATCGCCCCTGGACCATTAACACACCATATAGTCAATTTAGAAGGATATACAGAAATTGTACAGACATCTCAGACTACAACACACAATCAGGTTTACTCACTAACAAATTTCTGGCACGAAAATACCCCAAAAAGCTTATCAAGGATGCGAAATTTAAAGCCAAAACAACTCCATCGCACAACCCAACTCAGCTCCTCACTAAGCCACTTAGCGTGGACTGCCCCCGATTCATCACACGATACAATGCCCAACACCCACAGATCCGGTCAATTCTAACGAATAGGTGGGATATTCTACTACAAGACCCTTATCTGCGACAATCTATCCCACAAAAACCTCAAATCACCGTGCGTGCCACTCATTAACCCCCTATCTGCCGCCATCGCCCTCTGTCAGTGAATAAACCGTAACGTCCTCATTTCAGTACAGTGCGCCGCTCATTATCCCCCGATCTGCTGCCATCGCCCTTTGTCAGAGAATACAACCATCACGTCCTCATTTCAGTACAGCGCGCCGCTCATTATCCCCCGACCTGCCGCCATCGCCCTCTGTCAGAGAATACAACCGTAACGTCCTTATTTCAGTACAGCGCGCCGTTCATTAACCCCCGATCTGCCGCCATCGCCCTCTGTCAGAGAATACAACCATAACGTCCTCATTTCAGTACAGCGCGCCGCTAATTAACCCCCTATCTGCCGCCATCGCCCTCTGTCAGAGAATAAACCGTAATGTCCTCATTTCAGTACAGCGCGCCGCTCATTATCCCCCAATCTGCTGCCATCGCCCTCTGTCAGAGAATAGACCATAACGTCCTCATTTCAGTACAGTGCGCCGCTCATTAATCCCCGATCTGCCGCCATCGCTCTCTGTCAGAGAAAACAACCATAACGTCCTCATTTCAGTACAGCGCGCCGCTCATTAACCCCCGATCTGCCGCCATCACCCTCTGTCAGAGAATACAACCGTAACGTCCTCATTTCAGTACAGCGTGCCGCTCATTAACCCCCTATCTGCCGCCATCGCCCTCTGTCAGAGAATACACCGTAACGTCCTCATTTCAGTACAGCGTGCCGCTCATTAACCCCCTATCTGCCGCCATCGCCCTCTGTCAGAGAATAAACCGTAATGTCCTCATTTCAGTACAGCGCGCCGCTCATTAACCCCCGATCTGCTGCCATCACCCTCTGTCAGAGAATACAACCATAACGTCCTCATTTCAGTACAGCATGCCGCTCATTAACCCCCGATCTGCTGCCATCACCCTCTGTCAGAGAATACAACCATAACGTCCTCATTTCAGTACAGCATGCCGCTCATTATCCCCCGATCTGCCGCCATCGCCCTCTGTCAGAGAATACAACCATAACGTCCTCATTTCAGTACAGCGTGCCGCTCATTAACCCCCGATCTGCCCCCATCGTCCTCTGTCAGAGAATACAGCCATAACGTCCTCGTTTCAGTACAGTGCACTGCTCATTAACCCCCGATCTGCCGCCATCGCCCTCTGTCAGAGAATACAACCATAACGTACTCATATCAGTACAGCGTGCTGCTCATTAACCCCCGATCTGCCGCCATCACCCTCTGTCAGAGAATACAACCATAACGTCCTCATATCAGTACAGCGTGCTGCTTATTAACCCCCGATCTGCCGCCATCACCCTCTGTCAGAGAATACAACCATAACGTCCTCATTTCAGTACAGCGTGCCGCTCATTAACCCCCAATCTGCCGCCATCGCCCTCTGTCAGAGAATACAACCATAACGTCCTCATTTCAGTACAGCGTGCCGCTCATTAACCCCCAATCTGCCGCCATCGCCCTCTGTCAGAGAATACAACCATAACGTCCTCATTTCAGTACAGCGCGCCGCTCATTATCCCCCCGATCTGCCGCCATCGCCCTCTGTCAGAGAATACAACCATAACGTCCTCATTTCAGTACAGCGCGCCGCTCATTAACCCCCGATCTGCCGCCATCGCCCTCTGTCAGAGAATACAACCACAACGTCCTTATTTCAGTACAGTGCGCCGCTCATTAACCCCCGATCTGCCGTTATCGCCCTCTGTCAGAGAATACAACCACAACGTCCTCATTTCAGTACAGCGTGCCGCTCATTAACCCCCGATCTGCTGCCATCGCCCTCTGTCAGAGAATACAACCATAACGTCCTCATTTCAGTACAGCGCGCCGCTCATTAACTCCCGATCTGCTGCCATCGCCCTCTGTTAGAGAATACAACCATAACATCCTCATTTCAGTACAGCATGCCGCTCATTAACCCCCGATCTGCTGCCATCGCCCTCTGTCAGAGAATACAACCACAACATCCTTATTTCAGTACAGTGCGCCGCTCATTAACCCCCGATCTGCCGTTATCGCCCTCTGTCAGAGAATACAACCACAACGTCCTCATTTCAGTACAGCGTGCCGCTCATTAACCTCCGATCTGCTGCAATCGCTCTCTGTCACAGAATACAACCGTAACGTCCTCATTTCAGTACAGCGCGCCGCTCATTAACCCCCGATCTGCCGCCATCGCCCTCTGTCAGAGAATACAACCATAACGTCCTCATTTCAGTGCAGCGTGCCGCTCATTAACCCCCGATCTGCCGCCATCGCCCTCTGTCAGAGAATACAACCATAACGTCCTCATTTCAGTACAGCGTGCCGCTCATTAACCCCCGATCTGCTGCCATCGCCCTCTGTCAGAGAATACAACCATAACGTCCTCATTTCAGTACAGCGTGCCACTCATTAACCCCCGATCTTCTGCCATCGCTCTCTGTCAGAGAATACAACCATAACGACCTCATTTCAGTACAGCATGCCGCTCATTAACCCCCGATCTGCCACCATCGCCCTCTGTCAGAGAATACAACCATAACGTCCTCATTTCAGTACAGTGCGCCGCTCATTAACCCCCGATCTGCCGTTATCGCCCTCTGTCAGAGAATACAACCGTAACGTCCTCATTTCAGTACAGTGCGCCGCTCATTAACCCCCGATCTGCCGTTATCGCCCTCTGTCAGAGAATACAACCGTAACGTCCTCATTTCAGTACAGCATGCCGCTCATTAACCCCCGATCTGCCGCCATCGCCCTCTGTCAGTGAATAAACCGTAACGTCCTCATTTCAGTACAGCGCGCCGCTTATTAACCCCCAATCTGCCACCATCGCCCTCTGTCAGAGAATACAACCATAACGTCTTCATTTCAGTACAGCGCGCCGCTCATTAACCCCCGATCTGCCGCCATCACCCTCTGTCAGAGAATACAACCATAACGTCCTCATTTCAGTACAGTGCGCCGCTCATTAACCCCCGATCTGCCGCCATCACCCTCTGTCAGAGAATACAACCGTAACGTCCTAATTTCAGTACAGTGCGCCGCTCATTAACCCCCGATCTGCCGCCATCACCTTCTGTCAGAGAATACAACCGTAACGTTCTAATTTCAGTACAGCGTGCCGCTCATTAACCCCCTATCTGCCACCATCGCCCTCTGTCAGAGAATAATCCGTAACGTCCTCATTTCAGTACAGCGTGCCGCTCATTAACCCCCGATCTGCCGCCATCGCCCTCTGTCAGAGAACACAACCATAACGTCCTTATTTCAGTACAGCGTGCCACTCATTAACCCCCTATCTGCCGCCATCGCCCTCTGTCAGAGAATAAACCGTAACGTCCTCATTTCAGTACAGTGCGCCGCTCATTAACCCCCGATCTGCCGCCATCGCCCTCTGTCAGAGAATACAACCGTAACGTCCTCATTTCAGTACAGCGTGCCGCTCATTAACCCCCGATCTGCTGCCATCACCCTCTGTCAGAGAATACAACCATAACGTCCTCATTTCAGTACAGCGCGCCGATCATTAACCCCCGACCTGCCGTTATCGCCCTCTTTCAGAGAATACAACCGTAACGTCCTCATTTCAGTACAGCATGCCGCTCATTAACCCCCGATCTGCCGCCATCGCCCTCTGTCAGAGAATACAACCGTAAAGTCCTCATTTAAGTACAGCGCGCCGCTCATTAAGCCCCGATCTGCCGCCATCGCTCTCTGTCAGAGAATACAACCATAACGTCCTCATTTCAGTACAGCGTGCCGCTCATTAACCCCCGATCTGCCGCCATCGCCCTCTGTCAGAGAACACAACCATAACGTCCTCATTTCAGTACAGCGTGCCGCTCATTAACCCCCGATCTGCCACCATCGCCCTCTGTAAGAGAATACAACCATAACGTCCGCATTTCAGGACAGCGCACTGCTCATTAACACCCACTCTGCCGCCATCGCCCTCTGTCAGAGAATACAACCATAACGTCCTCATTTCAGTGCAGCGCGCCGCTCATTAACCCCCGATCTGCCGCCATCGCCCTCTGTCAGAGAATACAACCGTAACGTCCTCATATCAGTACAGCGTGCCGCTCATTAACCCCCGATCTGCTGCCATCACCCTCTGTCAGAGAATACAACCATAACGTCCTCATTTCAGTACAGCGCGCCGATCATTAACCCCCGACCTGCCGTTATCGCCCTCTGTCAGAGAATACAACCGTAACGTCCTCATTTCAGTACAGCATGCCGCTCATTAACCCCCGATCTGCCGCCATCGCCCTCTGTCAGAGAATACAACCGTAAAGTCCTCATTTAAGTACAGCGCGCCGCTCATTAAGCCCCGATCTGCCGCCATCGCTCTCTGTCAGAGAATACAACCATAACGTCCTCATTTCAGTACAGCGTGCCGCTCATTAACCCCCGATCTGCCGCTATCGCCCTCTGTCAGAGAACACAACCATAACGTCCTCATTTCAGTACAGCGTGCCGCTCATTAACCCCCGATCTGCCGCCATCGCCCTCTGTCAGAGAATACAACCATAACGTCCTCATTTCAGTACAGCGTGCCGCTCATTAACCCCCGATCTGCCGCCATCGCCCTCTGTCAGAGAATACAACCATAACGTCCTCATTTCAGTACAGCGCGCCGCTCATTAACCCCCGATCTGCCGCCATCGCCCTCGGTCAGAGAATAAACCGTAACGTCCTCATTTCAGTACAGCGCGCCGCTTATTAACCCCCAATCTGCCGCCATCGCCCTCTGTCAGAAAATACAAGTGAAACATCGTCTCCCACTGTCACTTTATTTCACTGCATTTTATTCACTGCTTATTAAAAAAAATAACTTTTCAGGCAGTGGCATTCAAGGCACTGGGAGACAATCACACATTTTCTTTATTTATGTCAAAACTCAATTTTACCCTGTAAAGGTTGATATTTATTTTTGCATATGAATGATGTGTATTTCTGGAGCACTATAAATGCACATACAGGTGTTTGTGTGACATGTTCCCAAATCACAGCAGCGTAGTGGTCAGATCTCTCGCCTTCAGCGCTGGATCCCCAGTTCAAATCCCTGCCAGGGCACTATCTTCAGAGAGTTATGCATGGGTTTCCCCTGAGCACTCCGGTTTCTTCCAAGGTTCCAAAAACATACACATAAGTTAACTGGCTTCCCCATTAAAAAATGATACATACACTACACTATGCATAAAAATGTACCCTAGACTACAATACATGCATACACATATAACTATGGCAGGTTTAGAGTGTGAGCTCCTCTGAGGACAGTCAGTGACATGACTATGTACTCTGTAATGTGCTGCAGAAGATGTCAGTGCTATATAAATGCATAATAATAATATGGTAAGACATTAGACTATGACTATGGTAGGATTAGATTGTGAGCTCCTCTGAGGACAGTCAGTGACATGACTATGTACTCTGTAATGTGCTGCAGGAGATGTCAGTGCTATATAAATACATAATAATAATATGGTAGGACATTACACTATGACTATGGTAGGATTAGAGTGTGAGCTCATCTGAGGACAGTCAGTGACATGACTATGTACTCTGTAATGTGCTGCAGAAGATGTCAGTGCTATATAAATGCATAATAATAATATGGTAAGACATTATACTATGACTATGGTAGGATTAGATTGTGAGCTCCTCTGAGGACAGTCAGTGACATGACTATGTACTCTGTAATGTGCTGCAGGAGATGTCAGTGCTATATAAATACATAATAATAATATGGTAGGACATTAGACTATGACTATGGTAGGATTAGAGTGTGAGCTCCTCTGAGGACAGTCAGCGACATGACTATGTACTCTGTAATGTGCTGCAGGAGATGTCAGTGCTAAATAAATACATAATAATAATATGGTAGGACATTACACTATGACTATGGTAGGATTAGAGTGTGAGCTCCTCTGAGGACAGTCAGTGACATGCCTATGTTTTCTGTAATGTACTGAAGAAGATGTCATTGCTATATAAATACATTATAATAATATGGTAGGACATTAGACTATGACTATGGTAGGATTAGAGTGTGAGCTCCTCTGAGGACTGTCAGTGACATGACTATGAACTCTGTAAAGTGCTGCAGAAGATGTCAGTGCTATATAAATGCATAATAATAATATGGTAGGACATTAGACTATGACTATGGTAGGATTAGAGTGTGAGCTCCTCTGAGGCCAGTCTGTGACCTGACCATGTAATCTGTAATGTGCTGCAGAAGATGTCACTGCTATATAAATACATAATAATAATATGGTAGGACATTACACTATGAGTATGGTAGGATTGGACTGTGAGCTCCTCTGAGGACAGTCAGTGACATGACTATGTACTCTGTAATGTGCTGCAGAAGATGTCAGTGCTATATAAATACATAATAATAATATGGTAGAACATTAGACTATGACTATGGTAGGATTAGAGTGTGAGCTCCTCTGAGGACAGTCAGTGACATGACTATGTACTCTGTAATGTGCTGCAGAAAATGTCACTGCTATATAAATACATTATAATAATATGGTAGGACATTAGACTATGACTATGGTAGGATTAGAGTGTGAGCTCTTCTGGGGACAGTCAGTGACATGACTATGTACTCTGTAAAGTGCTGCAGAAGATTTCAGTGCTATATAAATGCATAATAATAATATGGTAGGATATTAGACTATGACTATGGTAGGATTAGCTGTGAGCGCCTCTGAGGACAGTCAGAGACATGACTATGTACTCTGTAATGTGCTGCAGAAGATGTCACTGCTATATAAATACAGAATAATAATATAGTAGGACATTAGATTGTGACTATGGTAGGATTGGATTGTGAGCTCCTCCAAGGACAGTCAGTGACATGACTATGTACTGTATAATGTGTTGCAGAAGATATCACTGCTATATAACTATGTAATAATAATATGGTAGGACATAAATCTATGACTATGATAGGATTAGATTGTGAGCTCCTCTGAGGACAGTCAGTGACATGCCTATGTACTCTGTAAAGTGCTGCAAAGGTTGTCAGTGCTATATACTGTAAATCTATATATATAAAATTGTGTGTATGTATGTTTGTGTGTATGCGCCGTGATCACTCAAAAACAACAACTCAAGAACGAAACTTGGTATACAGATCCCTTACTACCTGGGATGATATGTTCTGGGGGTCTCCCGGCCCCCTGCACACCTGGGCGGAGCTACAAACAGTAAATCAGATTTCACCCATTCATGTCAGTGGAAAAAATGTAAAAGGCTGCCATTCTCACAGTAATCAAGCCAGAGTCACCACACTTGGCACAGTTGGTCACTTGGTGACCGAGTTTACAAATTCCGGAAAAGTGGGCGGAGCATAAAACAGCCAATCAAATTTCAGCCATTTATTTTCAATGGAAAAATGTAAGCTGCAGCCATTCTTAGACTGTTAATCGCAGGGGTCTCAAACTTGCCACACTTGTTCATTGGGTGTCTGGGACTAATATTCAGGAAAGTGGGTGGAGCCTACAACAGCCAATCAAAATTCACCTATTGATTTTCAAGGGAAATATTTAAACTGCTGCCATTCTTTCACTGCTAATGGCAGAGGTTCAAACTTGCTACAGTCGGTCATTGGGTGACCGGGGTCCAAATTCACTAATGGGGGTGGAGCCATAAACAGCAAATCTGATCTCTTCGGCTTCCATTCACACATTTTTGATGCCAGGAACCCGAAGGCTCACAAACTTGGTCATTGAGTGACTGTGTGTCAAGGTTACTTAAAAAAAATGGGCAGAGCCAAAACCAAATAATAGAAAAAGAAAATATAAACTGCAGCAATTATTACACTGCTAATGGCAGGGTCCTCAAACTTTGCACCGTTGATCACTGTGTGAATGGCACGAATAATCAGGAGATTGGGTGGAGCCTACAGCAGCCATTTAAAATTCACCTATTGATTTTCAAAGGGACTATTTACATTGCTGCCATTCTTACACTCTTAATGGCAGAGGCTTCAAATCTTCTACAGTCAGTCACTGGGTAACTGGGGTTCCAATTCTGAAAAGGGGGTGGGCCACAAACAGCCAGATTTGTTAAAGTTCATTGGTAAAATGCATATTATTGATGTCAAGGACCACAAATCTCATAAACTTGGTCATTGAGTGACTGTATGTCAAGGTTACAAAAAGTGGGTGGAGCCAACAAGTAAATTTTTTTACATGGGAAAATATAAACTGCAGCCATTTTTACACTGTTATTGGCAGGGTTCTCAATCTTGACAGAGTTGGCCACTGGGTGACAGTGAATAATATTCAGAAAAGTGGGTGGAGCCTACAACAGCCAATCAAAATTCACCTATTGATTTTCAAGGGGAATATTTACATTGCAGCCATTCATACACTCTTAATGGCAGAGGCCTCAAACCTGCTACAGTCGATCACTGGGTGACTGGGGTTCAAATTCTGAAAAGGGGAGGAGCCACAAACAGACAATCCGATTTGTTTCATTTCAGTGGTAAAATTTTAATGATTGAAGCCAAGGACCACAAAGCTCACAAACTTTGTGTAACGATCGGTGTAACACAGAGAGGGTCTGATTACCGGTGAACTGCAGTATCACTGAGAATACAGAATATACCCGATTATTGATGATCTGCAGTGTCACCGATAATCAGATATATCTACTAACCTCTGGACACCTGAGATAACCAGTGAGTGTTAAGTGCAACAGCAATACCTTGAGTACTGCACAGAAGAAAGTTCCTTCCGTTGGCCCAGACTCTCCCAGGGGAGGAGCTAGGCTGAGGGTAGGAAGGACAGAGTGTGAGTGACACCAGAGAGAGGGTGTCACTAACAGATCTGGGAACTGCCTCTAACAGTAAGGCCAGTTCTCGAGGTCGGGCAAGCCAGGTCGTTAACACACAGACAGATAAGGTACAGATTCAGGAGACAGATACGGAATCCGATGAACAGGCAGGGTTTGGCAACGGAGAATCAGAATAGCAAGGTACAGAATCAGGAGGCAAATACAGAGTCCAGGAACGAGCAGAGTTTGGCAACAGGATATCAGAAATAGCAAGGTACAGAATCAGAGTTCAGAGGAATAGTCAGGCAGGCAGAAGGTCATAACAAATAATACAATTCAATAATCCTAATGCTAAGGTGTGAGCTCCTTGATGTCAACACCTTTGGAAACTATGCTAGAACACAGATACAGACAAGGCCTGAGTGCTACCACGTAGTGATCGTAACGGCAGACAACCAGAGAATGACCAGCACCCAGTATATATACTATAGCGCTCTCCAGCGCCACCCTAAGTGCTGGACCAATGGAAGGTGGTAAAATTGTCAGCTGACCAGCTTGGTCAGCTGACTCTTCTCTGGCTGTCATATAAGCTCTGCCTCTCAGCGCGCGCGCGTGTCCTTCTGAACCTGTGTGGACTAGCAGTCCCAGCCACACCAGACATGTTTTGCAATGTAACCGCTGATTCGGGCGCGGGGGCCGCCGCACTGCTCTCCAAGCAAGCGGCGGCTTCCCCGCATCCAACCACAGTGTCAGTAGTATCGCTATGCGAGCAATCCGCCGTGTCCAACGCGGACTCCACCGCTCTGCCCATGCGGCGGTTTCTTCACGTTGTGCCGCCATGTTGGACGCAGAAACAGCCGCCTCACTCTGAGCACTTGCGGCGGCTTTTCCGCGTTTCCTCACACTTTGTTATTGAGTGACCATGTGTCACAGTTTGAAAAAGTGGGCAGATCCAACAACTACATCTTTTCCATGGGAAAATATAAACTGCAGCCACTGTTAATGACAGGGTTCTCAAACTTGACACAGAGAATGGCAGAGGCCTCAAATCTGGTACAGTCAGTCATTGGGTGACTGGGGTTCAAATTCTGAAAAGGGGGTGGGGCCACAAAGAGCCAGATTTGTTTAACTTCTATGGAAGAATGCAAATTATTGATGCCAAGGACCCCAAAGCTCATTGTGACAATCCAGCCCCGCGATCCCGTCGAGATCTGCTCCCGTTAGCGTACGCAGGAAGTACGGGCGCAGACGGACAACGAGACCAGTTGCTGGATCGTCAGAGGGAAGAAAGAAAAGGGAAAAAGAGCGTGCCAATCCCGTCTAATCTGCTCCCGTTAGCATACGCAGGAAGTACGGTGAACAGACTGACAATAAAGATTGGTCGCGCAGCTGCCGACAATATGTAATGGGACAAACATCCACCAATCCCGTATTACTAGGCCACTGTTGCCATGCAGGTCTCATGCACTAGAGACTGCTGGAGGCAAATTCACTGTGTGCGTAGTAAACGGTTAAGATTGGTTGGAGGGGCCCATTCATGTACAATTCCGATTGTATATACAATCGGTAAACTAAAAATATCGATTTCGCGCTGGAAATCGGGTAAATAAAGTAAACTGCCACCACTCTCTCAAGTTCAGGGAGGAAAGAGACTCCCGCTATCATAATACGGTAGCCAGCCCAATCACGTTCAACACGCTCAAGTCACCGTTCGGGGAATAGTCACTTCCGACGGCTTAAAGACTGTGAGCAATGTGACGTTAAAGAAAGGTTACTGGGTCCCTACATGATGCAATCTCGAATTGTATTTATAATCGAGAAACGAAGTTATCGATTTCGCACAGGAAATCTGGTACTAGCTAATCCTAGAAGGAAGAAACGGTTATTTACAACCTAGCTAGCAAATCAACAATTTATAAGCAAATCATAAAACAATGCGGTAGTATGACTGACTCTTCAGAGGGCAGATTCGTTATAGCAGCAATCAGATGACCAGAACAGGCACAAGACTGAACGATAAAATCGTTAGTTTATTTCTAAACTACATACACACAGCTTATTTTAGAACAGATTGATTGACAGAGAGAAGGCAAGAAAAGGAACAGGATGTCTGATTATATACAGTTCAAATACCGTTATTGGTAGTCCATGCGGCAATCGCAAGTCTTTGGCGAAAGTCCCAAAATGGCGGTTGCCATGCGGCCAACAGGCCTTTGTTAGAAAGTTCAAAGATGGAGGTTGGCCCGTGTCCCTGCGGGCTGCCAGGATGTTACTAGGCATCAGATTGAAGGGAAAGGACACTGGACTTTTGGATCATGTCAGTTTTGTTCCTCACTGTAGGTGGGAGGAGTTATGACACATACAAGTCCAGCCTTGCAATTTGAATAAGGCAATGCCCCCTTAGGCAGGGAGAGGTTTTGGGCCAATTCATATTTTGCCCGCTCTCAGCATGCCCGTAGGTAATATCAAGAACCCGAATGAATATTCACAATCAGCGTAAGTGTGTGAATCTGCTAATACCAAACACGAGGAGTCTGGATCGCTAATAGCACCGTCCCTCACTTTCACCTTACTGGCACTGGTTCCGAAAGATCCAGAGGGCTGAAAATCTCTCAGGACCAGTGTCGTGTGGAATCTAATAAACTCTGTGAATTTGAGGGAACTGCGATCTTGGGAACACCAGAAATATTACCAAACTGTGCCTATTTATTAAATATAGGGTCTTCAGTTTGTTGAATGCTTGGGTGCCCAGATGGCGTGATAAGGATCCTTCCTGTCTCCTTTCAACTCAGGCCACAAGGCAGCTAGGTGTCGGACTCCTGGTGGGTCGGTGCCGATCAGGCTGGAGAAAGCTACAATTTATGAGCTTCTGTCAACTGATATCTACCCTTCACCTGATGGATGAGGTCATAAACACCTCAGGGGGGTCCCCTGTGCTGGCAGAGAATCTTTTCAACAGGAGGCTAATTAACTGACCATGAAAAGATTTCTCCAGCCCTTTGGTGAAGGGAAAAAAAATGTATTTAAACCAAAAACTGTCAGTTTGGGTGGTTTGCGAAGAACTAGTGTTGGTAACTCCATGACGCATTCGATATGCCATATCGACGGCGTCACATCTCCCCCCCTTTACAAGATTGGGGAAGGAGCGGTTAGCAGGACCTTGACTGAAGCAATACCAACTTGTTACTTGGGCTCAGTACAGCGGGGCAGCCTGGGTTAACAGTGATAGGTACAGGCATAGTAAAAAGACTTTCAGTTGCTTGTACATTTAAGTCTGGTACCTCGCGCCTAGATGCGGTCGGTATGGTAGAAATAGCAGGTAAAGGGTTCCCCTCACCCTGTTTTCCTAAAGGTTGGTACAGTACCTGGTCGTCAGGGAGTCCGGCTTGGGTCACCTGCGGGTCCGCAGGGTATTCATAGTGGCAAACAAGTGTGCCCAAATCAGTGCCAAGCACTGTGGCCACGGGAAGATCATCTAGAACCCCAACCACTCGCTTTTGACACCCCACACCCCAATCGATAGTGACTTGGGCTTGGACCACGTTGGTTCGAGTACCTCCGTTGCCTGTCAGTGTGAGGTACTTTCCTGGGAGAATATCCTCTTCCGAAACAAGATGTGAGCGGACAAGAGTGACATCTGTGCCGGTGTCTCGAAGTCCGACGACAGTCTGGCCGTTCACCGTGACCGGCTGGTGGTTCTGGGAGATGCGGTGTACCTCGGATCCTCCAACCAGCAGTGCAGTAGACGAAGCAGGTGCGGATGGGTTGACCCCTCTAGGCCTTGATGTCGCTGCGGTGCTAGCCGCCTGGCTAGGTTGCTGGGCTGGCTTGCTTGCGTAGCAAGTTTGCTTGGTGTGGCCAGGCCGTTGACAGCGCTCGCACCAGGGCTTGGCCCACTCCCGGTTCGCAGGGCCAGCGGGCCTGCTTTCTCTCCAGTTCTGGGACATAGCTCTGTCCTTGTCAGGGGCTGGAGGTTTGCGGCTGTCAGGTACCAGGGTTTTGCGAGAGTCTGGTACCGCAGGCCTGCGAGTGTCCGGTACCCGGGTCGCGACATACATGTCGGCCAGCTCAACGGCTTCTTTTGCGGACTTAGGCTTTCGCTCCAACACAAACTGTCTCACGTCTGTAGCGCAGACAGCAAGGAACTGGTCGTGGAGCATCAAATCCACAATAGCATCATAAGTCTTGTCTTCCAGGACTCGGAGCCATTGATGCAGCGTGGTGCTTAAACGGCTATACACGTCTGCGTGAGAGTCTGCGGATCCTTTCTGGATCAGGCGGAATTTTTTCCGGTAGACCTCTGGCGTGAGCTGGAACTTAGCGAGAATGGCCTTCTTGATAGCCTGGTAGTCGCTGTCCTGGTCTGTGGGTAGCTCCGCAAAAGCATCCAAGGCTTTACCAGTGAGCTGAGGTGTCAAGTGGAGTGCCCACTGAGCCTCAGGGATGCGGAACTGGCGGCATGCTCTTTCAAACGAGCGTAGATACAAGTCAATGTCCCCATTTTTCTCCATAACAGGAAACTTGGCTTTAGGGATTGCAGGTAGAGGAGTGCCTCCTGCAGCAGGAGTGTTAGGAGGAGCAGGTCTCGCCTGGGCAAGTTCTAGTGCATGCCTGTGCTGCCGCTCCTCTTGCTCACGTTGGAACCGACGCTGTCGCTCCTCGTTCTCCACCTGGAACTGGCGCTCCTCTCTCAGGAACTGCCGCTGTCGTTCTGCTTCCTGGAGCTGTGCTCTTTGTAACTCCCAGTATGCAGGTACATCTGCTCCGGTCAGTCCTGGTAACAACTGCTGGCTCATATGGCCCAAAGCAGTAAAGTTCAGTCCAGAGCTGCTTGTTCCTGGCTGTAGGTTAGCCGAAGCTGGGAGCATGGCGTGATCCTCCTGGGTATCCACATCACTCGGAGCTGAAGTAGCAACATCAGCACTCACAGAGCTCATGGTGCTGGGCGACTGTGTACGAGGGGGTGGCGAGGCTTCCTGTAGGGAATCGGAAACTTCCATCGCCTGGCCGTTCCTCTCCGTCAAGGCTTGGATCAGCTGTGTGCGGTTGCGATTCCAAGCGGTGATGCCGTGCGACTCGCACAGTGTTTGCAAGTCAGAGACAGACCAATTCTGGTAATCCAGAACTGAATCAGACATTCAGAAGAGAAGAGTACAAGAAAGAGTAGGATATAGCAAAGAAAAGTTAGGAAATGTAGACCAATCTATTCGCTATCAATGTGTACCGTTTTGTGCCCAGAACTTCGGTTCTGCAAGACAGGATACTTAGTGACCACTGTCTTATTATTCTGGTTGCAAAGACTGAGTTTGTCAGATCTTTGCGCTCTGATTTCCCAAAAGCTGGCTATGCCTGGTTTTGGGGTGTGCTATCACCACCACTGCCCACCAATGTGACAATCCAGCCCCGCAATCCCGTCGAGATCTGCTCCCGTTAGCGTACGCAGGAAGTACGGGCGCAGACGGACAACGAGACCGGTTGCTGGATCGTCAGAGGTAAGAAGAAAAGGGCGACAGAGCGTGCCAATCCCGTCTAATCTGCTCCCGTTAGCATACGCAGGAAGTACGGTGAACAGACTGACAATAAAGATTGGTCGCGCAGCTGCCGACAATATGTAATGGGACAAACATCCACCAATCCCGTATTACTAGGCCACTGTTGCCATGCAGGTCTCATGCACTAGAGACTGCTGGAGGCAAATTCACTGTGTGCGTAGTAAACGGTTAAGATTGGTTGGAGGTGCCCATACATGTACAATTCCGATTGTATATACAATCGGTAAACTAAAAATATCGATTTCGCGCTGGAAATCGGGTAAATAAAGTAAACTGCCACCACTCTCTCAAGTTCAGGGAGGAAAGAGACTCCCGCTATCATAATACGGTAGCCAGCCCAATCACGTTCAACACGCTCAAGTCACCGTTCGGGGAATAGTCACTTCTGACGGCTTAAAGACTGTGAGCAATGTGACGTTAAAGAAAGGTTACTGGGTCCCTATATGATGCAATCTCGAATTGTATTTATAATCGAGAAACGAAGTTATCGATTTCGCACAGGAAATCTGGTACTAGCTAATCCTAGAAGGAAGAAACGGTTATTTACAACCTAGCTAGCAAATCAACAATCATAAGCAAATCATAAAACAATGCGGTAGTATGACTGACTCTTCAGAGGGCAGATTCATTATAGCAGCAATCAGATGACCAGAACAGGCACAAGACTGAACGATAAAATCGTTAGTTTATTTCTAAACTACATACACACAGCTTAGTTTAGAACAGATTGATTGACAGAGAGAAGGCAAGAAAAGGAACAGGATGTCTGATTATATACAGTTCAAATACCGTTATTGGTAGTCCATGCGGCAATCGCAAGTCTTTGGCGAAAGTCCCAAAATGGCGGTTGCCATGCGGCCAACAGGCCTTTGTTAGAAAGTTCAAAGATGGAGGTTGGCCCGTGTCCCTGCGGGCTGCCAGGATGTTACTAGGCATCAGATTGAAGGGAAAGGACACTGGACTTTTGGATCATGTCAGTTTTGTTCCTCACTGTAGGTGGGAGGAGTTATGACACATACAAGTCCAGCCTTGCAATTTGAATAAGGCAATGCCCCCTTAGGCAGGGAGAGGTTTTGGGCCAATTCATATTTTGCCCGCTCTCAGCATGCCCGTAGGTAATATCAAGAACCCGAATGAATATTCACAATCAGCGTAAGTGTGTGAATCTGCTAATACCAAACACGAGGAGTCTGGATCGCTAATAGCACCATCCCTCACTTTCACCTTACTGGCACTGGTTCCGAAAGATCCAGAGGGCTGAAAATCTCTCAGGACCAGTGTCGTGTGGAATCTAATAAACTCCGTGAATTTGAGGGAACTGCGATCTTGGGAACACCAGAAATATTACCAAACTGTGCCTATTTATTAAATATAGGGTCTTCAGTTTGTTGAATGCTTGGGTGCCCAGATGGCGTGATAAGGATCCTTCCTGTCTCCTTTCAACTCAGGCCACAAGGCAGCTAGGTGTCGGACTCCTGGTGGGTCGGTGCCGATCAGGCTGGAGAAAGCTACAATTTATGAGCTTCTGTCAACTGATATCTACCCTTCACCTGATGGATGAGGTCATAAACACCTCAGGGGGTCCCCTGTGCTGGCAGAGAATCTTTTCACAGGAGGCTAATTAACTGACCATGAAAAGATTTCTCCAGCCCTTTGGTGAAGGGAAAAAAAATGTATTTAAACCAAAAACTGTCAGTTTGGGTGGTTTGCGAAGAACTAGCGTTGGTAACTCCATGACGCATTCGATATGCCATATCGACGGCGTCACACTCATAAACTTGGTCATTGAGTGACTGTATGTCAAGGTTAGAAACAGTGGGCGGAGCCAAAAACAGTTAACTTTTTACATGGAAAAATATAAACTGCAGGCATTCTTACACTGTTATTGGCAGGGTTCTCAAATTTCACACAGTTGGCCACTGGGTGACTGTGATTAATACTCAGAAAAGTGGGTGGAGTCTACAAAAGCCAATCAAAACTCACCTATTGATTTTCAAGGGGAATATTTAAACTGCTGCCATTCTTACACCGTTAATGGCAGAGGCCTCAAACATGCTATAGTGGGTCATTAAGTAACTGGGGTTCAAATTCACTAAAGGGGCGGAGCCACAAATGGCCAATCAGATCTCTTTGCTGGATAAACTGCCTCCATTCATACAATTTTGATGCCAGGAATCTGAAAGCTAACAAACTTCATTGAGTGACTGTGTGTCAAGGTCACAAAAGGAGGGCAGAGCCAAAAACAAATTTCACTGGGAAAATATAAACTGCAGTAATTCTTTCACTGTTATTGGCAGGGTTCTCAAACTGTGCAGAGTGGGCCACTGGGTGACTGAGATGTCAGTGCTATATAAATGCTAACAATAATATGCAGGCTGCCTGTGAATTGTCTGGCTGTCCAGCCGATCCTCTTCCTCCAGTGACGTAGCAAAAGGGGTTGCAAAGGTTGCGACCGCATCATGGCCCTTGGACCAGAGGGGCCCTAAGGGGCCCGTCCTCAACCACAGTATTAGCTCTCTTTTGGTGCTCATAATAATCACTTCTATAAATACTTTGACTAGCAGTAATCATTAACAAGCTGCTCCCCATCCCCTTCTTGGACCTCTGACACTGTACTTGCCATTGGCAGGTTTTGGTGCGCCGTATCAATTATTATGTATAGAGTGCTTGGGGGGCCCCATGTAAAACTTGCATCGGGGCCCATAGCTCCTTAGTTACACCACTGTGTGCCTCCAATGCTTTATGCCTCTGAACCAGAACAAGTATGCTGATCAGGTGCTCCGAGTAAAGCAGGGGAGTAACAATAGCCCAGCAGTGAGGGGGTCAGGGGGGGACAGCAGAAGATGAGGGGTTGTGTGCAACAAACTGTGCTAAGCATAAGTATCTCTTTACACCCACTGAATAGCACAGAATGCAATAATTATCATGCGGAAAACTTTACACCTGTAATTCTGAAGTAGGTTATTTTGTTATGCGGCGCTGAGCGCTGAAGCTGAGCCCCATCAATGCTACGCTGCGGGCCCCACGTAACGGTAATTCGGGGCTCCGGTGATTGCCAGACCCTGAATATCACCTCCCTTGGAGTTACGACATCTCGGAGGGGCGATATTATAACACTGCCCTGGAGTTTTGCGGCAGCAGGGGGAGCCGTCATTAGGCTCGCCCTGCGCCCAACTGCCCGGCGCCCAAATAATATGTACTCTGTAATTCTGCATAAAGCGGACCTGAACTCAGAGCTTCCTCTCTGCTCTAAAAGAAAAACAACAGCATAATAAACTTTACAGAAAAACATTTCCTTGTTACAGCCGATACAAACCCTGCAATAAATCTGCAGTGTGTCTACTTCCCGCTTTCATGGAAGCAGACATAGGTTTAACATCCTGTGTTTACAAATTAGCTGCTCTCCCAAGGACTGATGAATTTCTGTGCTGACACAGCTGGGAGATCAAAATACATTTGTGATTAGTTAGAGATGAGGGGGAATTAGACAGGCTACACTCTCTAAATACATATATTTCATTGCATATACCCCAAAGAGACCTGTTTGCCACCGGCCAGCAGGGCCGGAGCTACCATAGGAAAAAATGGGCAATTGCCCCAGGGCCCCAGAGCCTGTAGGGGCCCCCAAGGTGTCCCTCCCCATCTTAACTATTGCTCCCCAGGGACTCTGCAGAGTCTGTTAAGTTGGGAGGTGATTGGGGGGGAGGGTCAGATGCCAGCTCAGGGGCCCAGGAGGGACATTTGGCTGCAACAAAGGGTCTCTAATGGTGCTTTTTTATTGGGGGGTGTCTGTGGGGCCCCCAGGCTAATTTTGCCCTAGGGCCCAATTGTTACTTGAACCGGCCCTGCCGGCCAGATAGGTGAGTGTGTTCCATTGTTGCAAAGAAGGGCCCAGCACTTTTAGTTTGGGGGGACATCTGACACAGAGTTCCTCATCTTGGGGCTTTGGGATGGGGGGGGGAGAGGTTTCAGTACTAATTGTGATACTTCCGTCCGTAGATTTTTATTATCACTGGCTATGAGGTCTACCGCCATCCCCCTCCCCTCCCTCTTTCAAGCTAAATCTTCTCCCCGGAAAAAGTCATAATTTAGAATAAATCTGTCAGGGAAAATCAATTCGTGTATGGGCAACTTAAGACACCACCACTGATTTTATCTGGACCACCGATGCTTGATTTTGGATGAATGAATTCAGCATTCGGACTCTGATCTCCTTTGTCCTCAATCCATAAATCAGAGGGTTGACCAAGGCAGGAAAGACTTAATAGATAGCACTGAGAAGATTGTGAGTGTCTTGAGTAACTGACCTGGACAATCAATACACAATGGAGGAGGAGAGGCTGAAGAAGTAGACAATCAAGATGAGCAGGATGTGTGTCCCACAAGTGTGAAGAGATTTGTGCCTCAGAGTTCCAGTAGAGATCTTCAGAGCGTCCTTCATTATGCTGCCATACGAGGTGGACAGGAGGGATATCTATATATCTATATATATAATAGAGTAAGTGCCTCAACCTTCAAGCAAGAAGAAGAAGTAGCGCCCTGCCCCCAGGGGTGGTCCTACACTTGCCACCGAGCTGGAGGGGGTAGCGGGCAGGAAGGGGGTATAGGGCAGTGCGGCGGGGAGGGGGTTTGGACGTCCCCTCCCTCACCTCGGTCCCCCATCTGCGCACCCCCTCACGCTTAAGTTCTATAATATATACACTCTAATGAGTTTTGGGTCACCATGAGCTTGCTGGTTAGTCTGTACCTCTCGGTGTTACAAGCCCTACTCCATAGAATGAAGTTAATACATGTCATGCACTGATGAGGATCAAACAATCCGAAACAGTCTGTATGTATGTTGGATTATTATGGTTCTGTACAAATTAACAAATTGACACATCATTGCATTCCAGCGGTTCTGGAGGTGTGTTTAGCTTCTAAGGGTAACAATGGTTAATTTGCATATATTCAGCAGTGATGTACTGGGAGACATCTCAAGCTCACTCCAATCTGAATTATCGCAATTTTTTTCTGTTTTAAGAAAGCAAACTTTTGTTTTCCTGAGTATTTTAGTAAAGGGGCTTTTAGGACCATTGTAGTCCCTCACACACTCCAATGAGTTCTGGTTCACCATGAGCTTGCTGGTTAGTCTGTACCTCTCGGTGTTACAAGCCCTACTCCTTAAACTTAAATTAATCCATGCCATGCACTGATGAAGATCAAACAATCTGAAACAGTCTGTATACATGTTGGATTATTATGGCTCTATACAAATTAACAAGCTGACACATCAGTGCATTCCAGTGGTTTTGGAGGTGTTTTTAGCTTCTAAGGGCAACAATGGTTAATTTGCATATATTCAGCAGTGATGCACTGGGAGACATCTCAAGCTCACTTCAACCTGAATTATCGCAAATTCTTTCTGTGTTAAGAAAGCAAACTTTTGTTTACCTTAGCTTAAGTTCAGCAGCAGCCGCCGCAATTAGTAAGAGGCAGTGATGACACACCTCTTCCGCGTTCCAGCGTGCGCTCCACTGTCGGCACTTCCTGCAATGCCGTTCACTTACAATACAGTCCACTTACATTGCAGGAAGTGACGACAGTGGAACGCACGCTGGAACGCGGAAGAGGTGAGTCATCCCCGCTCACTGCCTCTTACTAATAGTGGCGGCTGCTACTGTGCTTAAGCTAGAGGGGGAGCGCAGATGGGGGACCCAGGTGAGGAGGTGGGGTCCAACCCCCCCTCCCAACCCCCCCTCCCTGCCGCTCTGCCCAATACCCCCTACAGCTCGGCGGCAAGTGTAGGACCGGCATTCATAATTATGCGGCGTATGCTACGCCGCGGGTCGGCTAGTGTCTATTATAATGCAGAACACTCGCAAGCTGAGGCCCACAATCTTGTTCTTGGCCACGTTGCCACAAGCCAAGCTCAGAAGGGCCATAGGTTCACAGGCAAAATGCCTGATCATGTTTGAGCCACAAAAATTTACCTTGGAGGCCAGATAGATCACTGGGCTGACAAAGGCTACACTTCTCACCAGCGATGCAATGAAAAGGTAGACCAGTGTTTGTTTGGTCACGATATTAGAGTAAGTTAGAGGCTTGCAGATGTCAATGTACCTGTCCAGCGCTATCTTCAGGAGAATGTTGCAGTCTATCATGATGAAGTAGATGAAGAACATTTGAACTGAGCATCCAACGAGTGTGATCTTATTCAGACCAAAAAGAAAGCCTAGGAGCACCTTGGGCAGAATGGTGGTGGTGCCACAAATATTGGTGGCAGATAGAGAGATGAGGACATACATCGGAGCATGCAGTGAGGTCTCTAATTACTCACTGCTGTGACTTGGCTGTCCCCCTAGGTGACAGGGAAGTGATCCGCTGTCATAGGCTGAAGTAGCAGTTGGGATTTTCTACAAATTGTAATACTGCAGCGAGAAGAATACAGTACTTACACTGGGTTACATTCTCTGTGTCCTCCATGGATTGTCTGTGATGGAGGAAGCACAGGAGACAGACCAGAGCATGTCAAAGGCTCATACACACACTCAACAAAAGTCTTTTAAATGCACAATTATCAATCAACTTGAAAAAGTTGAACAACTTTTGTCAAGGCGTTATCACTGATAAGAGGCGACCAACAACTGATAAGACGCAGCTCAAGTCAATCCAACAGACAAACAACTGAGAGAAGTTGTGTCCAACATGGCAATGTGTACAGAAGTCTGCTATGACTTTTCAATGACTTCCATCACTAACTAGAACATATTAGTCGTTCACCAGTTGAGGAACAATTTGTAAATTTGTAGTTGTTCGTCAAGTTGTCCGTCAAGTCGTTCTGTGTGTATAATAGTTGTTTGCACGCCAACTTTTTTAATCGTAGTTGTTTGTAAAGTTGTTTATAGTAAAAGATTTTGTTGAGTGTGTGTATGTGGCTTAAAGAGTAACTGTCAGGCTGAAAAAGCTAATTTAAACCTCTATTCTCCTGTGTTAAACAGTTTAGAAGGAAGCCAAAAAGGCAATACTGAAGTTAAAAATCTCTCTTACTTTTGATGTGTGCTGAACAGCAAGGATGTTAGACCCAAGCTCTTAAAAAGACGAAAGGCCGCATACCATACAGCAAAGCATTCTGGGGCCCTCCCCTCGGCTGCTAGTGAGAAGTTACAGGGTTAAGTTACAACAGCATGTAACTCAGTTTAGCTCACAGCACTGATAAATCTCCTGGCAGAGTACACTGCAGGAGTCCGCTATTGTTCCTAGCCACATGGCTAATCAATATTCACTGCACAGTAGTGTTATTCATTAGGGATCTTTTCTGTGAGTGGACTCATCAGGAAGCAGGCAGGACATGACGACACATTTGGCTTCATAGGAGACAGAAAAACATGGAACCTGCCATGAGCTGTCAGAAGAATCATTCTCTGCATATACTATATACAAATTCTGTGAAATCCAAACGTGGACCGTGAAATGCATATGTAATGTAAGTACAGCCTATATTTAGCTACTGATATATGTGTTTGTTGTCTCTGAGACCTTATACCTAACAGCTCCTCTTTAACTACTGCTGAAAGCACTAAACTAGAAGAAAGGTCTCTTTAAATCATAAGTTGTGGTGAAGGTGATGTGACAAAAGATTTTTCTGCCAATATAATACACTTAACCATCCTTTAATATGATTAAATGGTCTCTGATCTGTAATCTTAGGGTAGAGTCATGAGACTCTGTTGCTTGCCCTTTTTTCTCATCTATACAGCAAGATTTCAGAAACAGGGAGAGCTCACCAGTCAGCTGCTATTCAATGTTTAGGGCCTAATGTATCGATTAGTTGCCCAGGAAAACATACAGATTGCAGATGTAGTGAGCAGGGTGGGCGTGTCCTGTGAGAGCATGCTGGGAATGTACTCTGTGATTCTCGGCTATTGTTGATCTCCTGACGATGTTTGCAGAGATCTTGTTGCTTTTTCTGCTGGTAAAAAAATGCCAGCATATTTTATACATTCCTTTTTTCATTTCAGCTGTTTATAATAAGTTGATAAAACATCACTGGAATCTCAAATTTTTGTTATTATTATCATTACGATTCCTGGGAAACTCTTGCTTTAGAAACTAGAACAAGAAAGTGATCATATTGTGCAATACCACTCAGCCAACACTAGATGGCAACCACACCCAGAGCCAAGCATACAACCAGTTACTGTATGAATTTGAAGCCAAATTAAATACTTCTTTTTACCTGCTATTTATCTTAAGGAATATGAGCAGTGCTGAAACGCTGCATTCCCGCGGCAGAACGAGGTCTTTATACCCCCCAAATCCCCGGGGCAAAAATCAGGGAGCGCTTCCTGGTAGAGGCAGAGCTTTGTGCTGTAGCTCTGCCTCTGCTGGAGTCAATCCCCGCTGATGAGTGCGAGAGAATTCATGCCGGGAGACTTGGGCGCAGGATACAGCCGGTATATTGCTGATCCTGCTGCTGCACAAGTCCTGGCGGCGTTGATGACTATTCCCCCTCCAGGTCCGCGTGGATAGTGGGGAATGATGTCAGGCCCAGTGCACACCGAGCGGTTTTTGGAGCGATCCGCCGGCCGCATCCGCCTATAAAAACGCTTGTCTAATGTATTGCAATGGGATGGTGCACACCGGCGGTTTGCGGTTTTTGCCAAGTCGCAAACGCGCCTCCTGCTGCGCGTTTGCGGATTTCGGAAGCGTTTCGTCCTCAATGTAAAGTATATGAAAAACGCAAACCGCTCTGAAAAACGCTACTTCAGAGCGGTTTGCCAGGCATTTTTGTTACAGTAGCTGTTCAGTAACAGCTTTTACTGTAACAATATGTGTAATCTGCTACACAAAAACGCACCCAAAACCGCTAGGTATGTTTAGAAAACCTCTCTAAACATACCTAGAATCGCTCTGAAATCAGCTCCCAAAACCGCTAGCGTATTGCGGATCTGCTAGCGGTTTTGGTGTGCACTGGGCCTAATTCAGCTTCCAGCTATTGCTGGCGGCCGAATTACAGTGTTTTATAAGAAACTTCAGCTCCATCTGCTGACAGCGCCGAAGTTACTCCCTGTGCGCTGCTATAGATGTGATTCCTATTACAAACACAGAACATTTATATTGCGCTTTTCTCCTGGCGGACTCAAAGCGCCAGAGCTGCAGCCCCTAGGGGGAGCTCTATAGGCAGTAGCAGTGTTAGAGAGACTTGCCTGAGGTCTCCTACTGAATAGGTGCTGGCTTACTGAACAGGCAGAGCCGAGATTCGAACCCTGGTCTCCTGCGTCAGAGCAGGGGAGGACTGGGACCTTTTGGCCGGGGGGGAAAACACAAACTAGAGGCCCGTTTTCACGGCAGCCCCAGCCCAAATGACATCACACACGTGTCCCACGTGCTATATGCCAGTAGTCACGTGGGAAATACAGCACGGACACTCGTGGGACAGTGTGACAGGTAAAGTATAAATGCACTAGCACCAGGGGGCACATAATACATTTTGAGTTACAACGGTCGGGGTTTCTATCTCTTACACAAGTCCTGCAAGCAGCCCTTCTGAAGTCTAGGGACTGTCTGCAAGCAGCCCTTCTGGAGTCTAGGGACTGTCAAAAACTTTTCAACTTAGACAATATCCTATGTAGCTGTGCACATGCAGTTAACAATGGTGAGAGACCAGACAGATTTTTTCCCACGGACCCTGCAGGCAAGCTTCTGCTCTGTATCATGCTGTGTATATTTACTAGCTTGCCTGCCCTGCAATTGCTGTGTAATTGGGCGTTTATTTCCCTCATTCAGCCTAGTGTTTCACATTGCCTTATACAAAAACCTGAATTCACCAGGCACAGTGCCAGCCCTAAATCATTAAATGAGAGGCAGCCTGGGGGGAAATCTCCCCCCTTCCCCCCTGGCCAGTCCTCCCCTGCGTCAGAGGCAGTACCCTTCACCAGTACACTATGAAGCCACTACGGCCTATGGTGGCACCGGCTGCGCTCAAGTCTCCTGCACTGGATTGCCAGTGTTTGCCCACTGATCACTGCCTCTCCCCGCCCCTCTCAGTCTTCTTTCACTGAGAGGGGTGGGGAGAGTAGAGGCAGGGCCGGCCCTAGACTTTTTGCCGCCTGAGGCAAAATTAGAAAAAAAATCGCTCCCCCCCCCCCCCGTGGGTGGTGGGGGGGTGGTGCCGCCGAGCTGGAGGGGTAGCTAGCAGAAAGGGGGTATTGGGCCTAGCGGCGGGGAGGGGGGTCGGACCCCCCCCTCCCTCGCCTGGGTCCCCCGATCTGCGCTCCTTCTCCAGCGTAAAGTACCAGCCAACCTGCATATGAGAAGAGGCAACGGGCGGGGGAATCACTCACCTTCCGCGTTCCATCGTGCGCTCCACCGACGTCACTTCCGGCAAGGCCGTCCACTTACAATACAGTGGGCGGCGTTGCCGGAAGTGACGTCAGTGGAGCACGCGATGGAACGCGGAAGGTGAGTGATTCCCCCGCCCGTTGCCTCTTCTCATATGCACGCTGGCTGGTACTTTACGCTGGAGGAGGAGCGCAGATCGGGGGACCCAGGCGAGGGAGGGGGGGGGTCCGACCCCCCTCCCCGCCGCTAGGCCCAATACCCCCTTTCTGCCCGCTACCCCTCCAGCTCGGTGGGCGGCCCCAGCGTCCATGGACGGGCGGGTGCCGCCCCCCCAGATTTGCCGCCTGAGGCAAATGTTTCACCCCGCCTCATGAGCGGGCCGGCCCTGAGTAGAGGCAGAGCTACAGCGCAAAGCTCTGCCTCCCCGGTGCAAAATTCACGAACTAGAAAGTCGTGGAATTTTGCCCTGGGGATTTGGGGGGTATAAAGACCTCGTTCTGCCACGGGAATGCAGCGTTTCAGCACTGCTCATATTGCACTGGGCTATTGTGGCTGATTCTGTGCTGCGTGGGCTCTCCAGCCCGCAGCACAGATTGGGAACCACGCAGGGCGACCACACTTCCCCCCTTTTTTCCCCACTAGGGGATGACCTGCTGGGAGGGTCTGATCGCTGCCGCTCTGTGTGGCTGAGCGGGGGGCTCCTCAAAGCCTCCCTCCGCAGTGATTTCCGCCCTCCCTTCCTCTCCCTTTCCCTATGGGCTGCGCAGGACGGAAATCTGTCCTGCGCCGCCTAGGATAGGCTTCAGCCTATCAAATGCTGGCGATCCCTGGCCAATCAGAGGCTGGGGATCGCTGATCTCCTTTACGGCACTGCTGCGCAGCAGCGCCGTATTGATGTGAACAGCGGGGATTTCTTCCCTGCGTGTTTACATTATGCGTGCGAGCCGCGATCGGCGGCTCGCAGGCTATTCACGGAGACAGTCTCCGTGAACTGACATGGAAAGGCCGCTCGAAAGAGCGGCCGTTTCCATGTGAAACCAAAGACGACCAGCCGCCGCCTATCGGCGTTAGCTGGTCGTTAAGTGGTTAAGATAAATAGCAGGTAAAAAAAGAAGTATTTAGTTTGGCTTCAGACTCTCTTTAAAGGATACCAGAGCCCAAATCAATATGAGAAACGGGGAAGCAGGCATGTATGGTGAGCTGTCCTGATGCTCACAGCTCACCGTCATTGTGACATCATACGCCTGCGCAGAGAGCTCCGGGCCGCGGTCGCTCACCGTAGGACGAAACACAGCCAGGCCAGCGCAGGGGCAGTGATGCCCGACGCGGCCGACCAGGAAGAGTGTGCTGGAGCGTATTCAGAGGCAGCAGAGGGGGCAGAATGGAGAATGGGGGGAGCGGTAAGCAGCTCACCATGCATGCCTGCTCCCCTGTTTCTTATATTGATTTGGGCCCTGGTATCCTTTAAAGGGAACCTAAATTGAAATCTGGACAATTTAACTTATCTGGGGCTTCTTCCAGCCCGTTCTGGTCCCTCGCCATCATCCCAGGCTGCTCCATTCAGTCTCTTTGCCCCTCAGATAGGAGAGAAGAGGTTAACAAAAATATAATACAGCTTCTTAAAGGACAACTGTAGAGGCTGCCATGTTTTTTTTTACCTTTTGTGCAATACCACTTGCCTGGCTGTCCTGCTGATCCTCTGTCTCTAATACTTTTAGCCATAGACCCTAAACAAGCATGCAGCAGATGAGGTGTGTCCGACATTAATGTCGGAAATTACAAGATTAGCTGCATGCTGGTTTCTGGTGTTATTCAGACACTACTACATCCTAATAGATCAGCAGTGCTGCCAGGCAACTGGTGTTGCTTAAGGGGGAATAAATATGGCAGCCTCTATATAGATCTCGCTACAGTTGTCCTTTAAAGGACTTCCGAGGCGAAGGGGGGAAATAGATTTTACTCACTTGGGCTTCTTCCTGCCCATATCAGCCGTCTCGTGCCCTTGCCGCAGCCCTGATCATCCGTGTTGTTCTGCTGGCCGCCCATGAAGATCGCGACCCTGCTCTGGGTTAGGTCTTCAGCACCTGCGTGGGCATTCGTGCCTGTGCGACCATGTCACCTGGCGTGTACTGCGCCTGCGCACAACTACTGCACAGGTGCAGTACGTGCCAGATGACGTACAAGAATGCCCACGCAGGCACTGACCTGACCTGTCAGTGGGGTTACAATCTTTAAGGGTAGCCAGCGGGACAACTCGGAGGACCGGGGCTGCGGCGAGGACTTGAGACGGCTCAGCCATCACGGCTGCTATAGGCTGGAAGAGGACCCAGGTGAATAAAATCTATTTTTCCACCCTTCGCAGCGGAAGTCCTTTGATCTCCATGTTCCATTTGACATGCTGCTCACCAATCCTCACCAATGGTCACAAGAAAAGTAGTCTGGATTTCCATCAGCAGAAGATTAAAAATAAAGGTTCTCAGTCCGTATCTGACTGCTCTCTGTTTACAAGATCTCTATTCCCCTTGGGAAATCTAGATAACGTGTCTTGGCTTTCATTTGCACTGTGCCCCGTGTCAGTGCAATGCAGCGTTCCTGAGTTAGGGGGTGTTGAAGGAGGGATGTCCACTCCAAGTGATATTCTCTACTTTACTGGACTCTTTGCCCCCTTGCCCATTCGCTTCGCTCGGACATTTTTTATTCTACCTCCATTTCTACTTGGATAGTCAACCTTGCACACTGAGACCCTTGCCCGCTCGCAAGACTTTGGACTGGAAACTCTGGTTGCCAGGTTAGTGCTGCTGGCAGCCAGGTGCAGTGGCCACCCCTCGGTCAACACACCCTAACTCGGGAATGCTTCATCACACCAACGTGGGACAGAGGGCAAATGGAAGCCAAGACATATCTTCCCAACAAGATTTCCAAAGGGGAATACATATCTTTTAAACAGGAGCAATCTCATTTGGTAGATGGTACTATATGTAATTACTCCCTCTCCCCCCCACTCAAAAAAATAAATAAAATATAATACAAGCTATAATTATCCAGGACAGAAAACGAGGAATATTTTCAGAGACACATTTCTGATACTGAGACTTTGCCAGGATATCAGTGGATGCTAATTCATAATCTACTATTCACAATCAGCCAGTCACAATGTTCTCCCTCTGATGTCAGCAGTGGACGGATCTTTCATTTCATTTCCCCCCAGATATCTTTATACTACCTATCCATACACCTAACAAAGCATGGAGAGGCTCGGTGAACCTGACATTGTAGGTGTGGAGGTGTCTGACCGGGTCACACAGGGCATAAAAAGAGAGCTGCCCGGCCTCATAATCCAGATATACCCTGATTCGATCACTGGGGAGCCTGCTACCTAACGGGATCACTTTTCTGTCATGTCTCATTATAAACTCCTTCTTAATCTCCCTGTACATGCCCCAGGACTTGTTATTATATCCAATCCCTGAGTTCCCTCCTTTTCTATCTATACTGGGGTAGCACATCCCGATTCCCCACCACTCTGATCCCCCAACATCCACTTCCCAGTAATGTCGCCCTGAGAAAAACCTCTGGCTGCTCAACACCTGCAAACATGAAAATCTCTCTGGTGTTTCTGGGATATGTACACTTGTCAAGGATAACATTTTCCTGTCATCTGATATATCTAGCCGACCATCAGCTGAGCCTGCATCCAGTAATATGTCTGTAAGTGGAATATAGTCCCCTCCAGTTATTCCAGAAAGGACATTAGATAACAAGTGAAATGTGTGTGAGATGCCGGCCATATCTAGATTCCTTCCATCAACGAGCTGATTACCACGTTTCTCTCGGTCCTCAATATCTCCCACCTCTATGCCATACAAGTCACCTGCACCTGATTCCTGTAGGACAGTCAGTGGATCAGTCATGTTACACAGCTCCTCAATGCGACGTATCTGCTTGTACATCTCCTTTTTCTTTACTTCCAGCTGCCCGATGACGTCATTATATGTTTTTACCTGCCTCATGATGTCACTCAGGACTCTCCTCTCCAGGTCCTCCAGCCGTCTCCTGAGGTCTCTAAACAGGGCAGTGACTCTCTCTGCTTCACTGTCTGCTTTTTCTTGTGCTTTTCTCCTTAGTTCCTCCAGACTCTGGATTCTTTTCTCAGCTTTCTCTGTTTCTGCCTTCAGTTTCCGCTGAATATTTCTCTGATTCCTCTTCTTTGTCTCACACCCTTCATCCAGTGACACCATCTTATGTCTTACATGTCCCCCAATCACAGTGCAGGTCACACAGGCACAAGCATCATCATCGGTGCAGTAATACCTCAATGGTTCCCTATGGATGGGGCATCTCCTGTTCTCCAGGGAGGTGGTGGGGGCACATACGTCATGTTCCGGTGCCTTGGTGTGGTGAACGCTCTGGTGTCTTTCACACAGAAAAACTTCACAATGTAGACAGCAGACAACAGCAGGTACAGGAGAATCAACACAGTAAGTACAGAAGACTTTCTTCTCCCGAGTAGACAAGAAATGTTCTGCTATGTTCCTCAGAGCAATGTTCTTCAGCAGTGCCGGCCGTTCCATACACTCATCTCTACACTGAGGACAGGAAAAACGTCCATTTCCCTCCTGTGAATCCAGCACACGATCAATACAGACCCGGCAGAAGTTGTGTCCACATCTCAGGTTTACAGGATCTGTTAAAATCTCTGTACAGATGGGACACTCCAGCTCCTTGCTCAGCACAGCAGATGCCATCGCTGCAGCAGAATGAGGGAAATGAAGACTAAAGTCTCAGATTCTCAGAAACCAGTAAAACCAGTTATATCATTATTACAGTGAGGGGCTGACCTACACTTTTCTCTATAAGTGAAGCCTTTGTGTCAGAGTAAGGCAAACACTATCATACCACCTCACCTATAATATTTTGGGTAAAAATATTTCTATAAAGAAGTAAAGAATTCCCCTCTACACTCATAACTCCTCCAGTTATGATGAACTTAAAAGACATAAGAAAAAGTTTTTCATATTAGTACACCTCTGCAATGGTGGTCACAAAGTTAGCTGGTATGGTCCCATGTGTAGTGATGGTCATGTCTAGGAGAAGACATGGAAAAGCATGTGATCAGTCTGGTCAGGTGATAGCTATGTAAGTCTCTGATTAGTGACGGTCATGTCTAGGAGAAGTCATGGAGAAGCACGTGATCAGTCTGGTCAGGTGATAGATATGTAAGTCTCTGATTAGTGATGGTAGTGTCTAGGGCAGTGATGGCCAACCATGGCACTCCAGCTGTGGTGGAACTACAAGTCCCATGAGGCTTTGCAATACTCTGACAGCACTAAGCATAACTCAGGGAGGCAGAGGCATGATGGGATTTGTAGTTTTGCCACAGCTGGAGTGCCAAGGTTAGCCATCACTGGTCTAGCGGAAGTCATGGAGAAGCATGTGATCAGTTTGGTCATGTGATAGATATGTAAGTCTCTGATTGGTGACGGTCATGTCTAGGAGAAGTCATGGAGAAGCATGTGATCAGTCTGGTCAGGTGATAGATATGTAAGTCTCTGATTAGTGATGGGTATGTCTAGAAGTCATGGAGAAGCATGTGATCAGTCTGGTCAGGTGATAGATATGTAAGTCTCTGATTAGTGATGGTCATGTCTAGGAGAAGTCATGGAGAAGCATGTGATCAGTCTGGTCAGGTGATAGATATGTAAGTCTCTGATTAGTGATGGTGGTGTCTAGGAGAAGTCATGGAGAAGCATGTGATCAGTCTGGTCAGGTGATAGATATGTAAGTCTCTGATTAGTGATGGTCATGTCTAGGAGAAGACATGGAGAAGCATGTGATCAGTCTGGTCAGGTGATAGATATGTAAGTCTCTGATTAGTGATGGTCGTGTCTAGGAGAAGTCATGGAGAAGCATGTGATCAGTCTGGTCAGGTGATAGATATGTAAGTCTCTGATTAGTGATGGGTATGTCTAGAAGTCATGGAGAAGCATGCAATCAGTCTGGTCAGGTGATAGATATGTAAGTCTCTGATTAGTGATGGTCGTGTCTAGGAGAAGTCATGGAGAAGCATGTGATCAGTCTAGTCAGGTGATAGATATGTAAGTCTCTGATTAGTGATGGTCATGTCTAGGAGAAGACATGGAAACAGGGGCGTAGCAATAGGGGTTGCAGAGGTTGCGACCGCATCAGGGCCCTTGGGCCAGAGGGGCCCCAAAGGGCCCTTCCTTAACTGCAGTATTAGCTCTCTATTGGTCTTGTGCTCATAATAATCACTTCTATAGATACTTTGAATAGTGGTAATCATTAACAAGCTGTTCCCCATCCCCTTCTTGCACCTCTGACACTGTAGTTGCCATTGGCAGGTTTTGGTGCACCATATCAATTGTTCTGTATAGAGTGCTTGGGGGGCCCCGTTGTAAAACTTGCATCGGGGCCCACAGCTCCTTAGCTACGCCACTGCATGGAAAAGCATGTGATCAGTCTGGTCAGGTGATAGATATGTAAGTCTCTGATTAGTGATGGTGGTGTCTAGGAGATGTCATGGAGAAGCATGTGATCAGTGTGGTCAGGTGATAGATATGTAAGTCTCTGATTAGTGATGGTCATGTCTAGGAGAAGTCATGGAGAAGCATGTGATCAGTCTGGTCAGGTGATAAATATGTAAGTCTCTGATTAGTGATGGTCATGTCTAGGAGAAGTCATGGAGAAGCATGTGATCAGTGTGGTCAGGTGATAGATTTGTAAGTCTCTGATTAGTGATGGCCATGTCTAGGAGAAGTCATGGAGAAGCATGTGATCAGTCTGGTCAGGTGACAGATATGTAAGTCTCTGATTAGTGATGGTCATGTCTAGGAGAAGTCATGGAGAAGCATGTGATCAGTCTGGTCAGGTGATAGATATGTAAGTCTCTGATTAGTGATGAGTATGTCTAGAAGTCATGGAGAAGCATGTGATCAGTGTGGTCAGGTGATAGATATGTAAGTCTCTGATTAGTGATGGTCGTGTCTAGGAGAAGTCATGGAGAAGCATGTGATCAGTGTGGTCAGGTGATAGATATGTAAGTCTCTGATTAGTGATGGGCGTGTCTAGGAGAAGTCATGGAGAAGCATGTGATCAGTCTGGTCAGGTGATAGATATGTAAGTCTCTGATTAGTGATGGTCATGTCTAGGAGAAGTCATGGAGAAGCATGTGATCAGTCTGGTCAAGTGATAGATATGTAAGTCTCTGATTAGTGATGGTCATGTCTGGGAGAAGTCATGGAGAAGCATGTGATCAGTCTGGTCAGGTGATAGATATGTAAGTCTCTGATTAGTGATGGTCATGTCTAGGAGAAGACATAGAGAAGCATGTGATCAGTCTGGTCAGGTGATAGATATAAAAATCTCTGATTAGTGATGGTCGTGTCTAGAAGAAGTCATGGAGAAGCATGTGATCACTTTGGTCAGGTGATAGATATGCAAGTCTCTGATTACTGATAGTCATGTCTAGGAGAAGTCATGTAGAAGCATGTGATCAGTCTGGTCAGGTGATAGATATGTAAGTCTCTGATTAGTGATGGCCGTGACTAGGAGAAGTCATGGAGAAGCATGTGATCAGTGTGGTCAGGTGATAGATATGCAAGTCTCTGATTAGTGATAGTCAAGTCTAGGAGAAGTCATGGAGAAGCATGTGATCAGTCTGGTCAGGTGATTTGTTAGTCTCTGATTTGCTAGTCATGATCATGTGCTGAGGCAGGATGTGATCACAGCAAATCAGCTGATCAAACAAATCACATGCTTCTCCATGAGTAGGAAAAGGTACCAGGCAACGTGTTCAAAAAAAAGGAGAAAAAGACCAGCCACTACTGTATATCACTGCCTCTGTCGAAGCAAGGCTAGTCCCTGCGAAACTGCTGTCAGGCTATTTTTCTTTCCCCCACTGCTGTATGCTACCTACCCAGCCACAATAAAGGGCTTTTATCAGGCAGTGGTATAGACCTCAGTGTTAATTATGCATAATTACACATAATTACAAATAGATTACACAAAATCTATTCAATTTCAAAATCATAATCACATGTAATCGCAATTGCAAAATTTTGCGTGAAATTTGGCCTAAGTGAAGTTAGCACATTAAGATCAGCACTACTGTACTTGCACTAGAGAGCGCAGCTATAACTGTAATTTATGCAGAACGCAACCCTGGGGGCAGGGAGGACCCGTCAGCAGATGATAACTTGCCAAACCTTCTGGCAATACTGTAATTTATCCCCAGTCCCCCATACCTTTCCTACGAATCACACAGAACACTGCTCTGGGGCAGGGAGGGTCCCGGGCTTAGTTTTCCATTCTTTACATTTTCTATTAATACTGTAATTTAAAACGAGCTGAGGAAAAAAAAGATGTATGGGAGAGAAACACTGGACCTCCTACACCTGATATGGCCTTGTGTCTACCAGCATCTGCCGTGCACATAGCAACAAATCAGGTCTCTTTCTGGTGTGCAAGGTGGGAGTCTCCAGTCCAGTGTTGCCAACCTTTCACATTATTTTGTACTGATGAAGATCTAAAAATTTACTGACAAAGGATACTTTTTACTACTAAGACACACCCCTGCGGCACAGTGAAAAATGGGCATGGCCATGCAACAGAACATGGGCGTGGTCATGGGTGGTGTCATGAATGCTACGGAAGTCGTGTGCTACCACAGCCGATTTCATATTGTCCCAGCGCAGCTGATTGTCAGCCCCCATTTTAGATGTAACACAGGTACCCTTTATTTCTCTCTTCTTTCTTCCCTTAGAACAGCCTTCACACCTCTATGTCAATGCCAAATTCTACTGAAAACAGAGCAGCCCAGATTACAATTTCCCTCCAAAATCTGAGCTGAGGACAATGGGAAAACTATAGCTATTAATAACTAGAAAGGGGATTATCCGAGAGAAAAGGAGAATATATTAACGTGCTTCGAAAAATCCGGGTAATGTTTACTTTAAATTACCGTATAACATTCTAGATGCAATGGAAACAGAGGTACACACATGGTAATCTGTCAGTGTTTGGTATTTATTTATTTATTGTATTTATAAAGCGCCAGCATATTACGCAGCGCTGTAATCATTTTATAAAGTGTTGTATCATTTTATAAAGCGTTACCGGCAGGTTATAAATCTGCCCTCAGGTTCACTGTAGGCCAATCCAGAGAGAAATGGCAAAAGTTACTAATAAATTGTGTCAGTTCTGCTTGTAAAAACCTGGGACCCACCTTGCTCTCTAGGGAGTAGGAACAGGGCAGTTTCTAGGCTAAATTTCACCCAGGGCGAGGGTGTAAAAATGCCCCCCCACCGTGGAGCCAGGTATAGGTGCCCACAGTTTAGGTTAGCTATGTAGGTGCCACCAGTATGAATTAGATAGGTAGGTGCCCGCAGTATAGGTTATATAGGTAGGTGCCCGCAGTATAGGTTATATAGGTAGGTGCCCGCAGTATAGGTTATATAGGTAGGTGCCCGCAGTATAGGTTATATAGGTAGGTGCCTGCAGTATAGGTTAGGTAGGTAGGTGCCTGCAGTATAGTTTAGATAGGTAGGTGACAGTATAGGTTAGATAGGTAGGTAGGTGACTGCAGTATAGGTTAGGTAGGTAGGTGCCTGCTGTATAGGCTAGATAGGTAAGTGCTTGCAGTATAGGTTAGGTAGGTAGGTGCCTGCAGTATAGGTTAGGTAGGTAGGTGCCTGCAGTATAAGTTTGGTAGGTAGGTGCCTGCAGTATAGGTTAGATAGGTAGGTGACTGCAGTATAGCTTAGGTAGGTGACTGCAGTATAGCTTAGATAAGTAGGTGCCAGTATAGGATAGATAGGTAGGTAGGTGACTGCTGTATAGGTTAGATAGGTAAGTGCTTGCAGTATAGGTTAGGAAGGTAGGTGCTTGCAGTATAGCTTAGGTAGGTGACTGCAGTATAGCTTAGATAAGTGCCAGTATAGGATAGATAGGTAGGTGACTGCAGTATCGGATAGATAGCTCGGTGACTGCAGTATAGGTTAGGTAGGTGCTGCAGTATAGATTAGGTAGGTAGGTAGGTGCTGCAGTATAGATTAGGTAGGTAGGTGCCTGCAGTATAGATTAGGTAGGTAGGTAGGTGCCTGCAGTATAGATTAGGTAGGTAGGTAGGTGCTGCAGTATAGATTAGGTAGGTGTCTGCAGTATAGATTAGGTAGGTAGGTAGGTGCTGCAGTATAGATTAGGTAGGTAGGTAGGTGCTGCAGTATAGATTAGGTAGGTAGGTGCTGCAGTATAGATTAGGTAGGTAGGTAGGTGCTGCAGTATAGATTAGGTAGGTGCTGCAGTATAGATTAGGTAGGTGCCTGCAGTATAGATTAGGTAGGTAGGTAGGTGCTGCAGTATAGATTAGGTAGGTGCCTGCAGTATAGATTAGGTAGGTAGGTAGGTGCTGCAGTATAGATTAGGTAGGTAGGTGCCTGCAGTATAGGTTCGTTAGGTAGGTGCCTGCAGTATAGTTTAGATAGGTAGGTGACAGTATAGGTTAGATAGGTAGGTAGGTGACTGCAGTATAGGTTAGATAGGTAGGTGCCTGCTGTATAGGTTAGATAGGTAAGTGCTTGCAGTATAGGTTAGGTAGGTAGGTGCCTGCAGTATAGGTTAGATAGGTAGGTGCCTGCAGTATACGTTTGGTAGGTAGGTGCCTGCAGTATAGGTTAGATAGGTAGGTGACTGCAGTATAAGTTTGGTAGGTACGTGACTGCAGTATAGGTTAGGTAGGTAGGTGCCTGCTGTAAAGGTTAGATAGGTAAGTGCTTGCAGTATAGGTTAGGTAGGTAGGTGCCTGCAGTATAGGTTAGATAGGTAGGTGCCTGCAGTATAAGTTTGGTAGGTAGGTGCCTGCAGTATAGGTTAGATAGGTGACTGCAGTATAGCTTAGGTAGGTGACTGCAGTATAGCTTAGATAAGTAGGTGCCAGTATAGGATAGATAGGTAGGTGACTGCAGTATAGGTTAGATAGGTAGGTGCCTGCTGTATAGGTTAGATAGGTAAGTGCTTGCAGTATAGGTTAGGAAGGTAGGTGCCTGCAGTATAGCTTAGGTAGGTGGCTGCAGTATAGCTTAGATAAGTGCCAGTATAGGATAGATAGGTAGGTGACTGCAGTATAGGATAGATAGGTAGGTGACTGCAGTATAGGATAGATAGGTAGGTGACTGCAGTATAGGTTAGGTAGGTGCTGCAGTATAGATTAGGTAGGTAGGTAGGTGCTGCAGTATAGATTAGGTAGGTAGGTAGGTGCTGCAGTATAGATTAGGTAGGTAGGTGCCTGCAGTATGGATTAGGTAGTAGGTAGGTGCTGCAGTATAGATTAGGTAGGTGCTGCAGTAAAGATTAGTAGGTGCCTGCAGTATAGATTAGGTAGGTAGGTAGGTAGGTGCTGCAGTATAGATTAGGTAGGTAGGTGCTGCAGTATAGATTAGGTAGGTGCCTTCAGTATAGATTAGGTAGGTAGGTAGGTGCTGCAGTATAGATTAGGTAGGTAGGTATGTGTGGCAGCATAGATTAGGTAGGTAGGTGCTGCAGTATAGATTAGGTAGGTAGGTGCTGCAGTATAGATTAGGTAGGTAGGTAGGTGCTGCAGTATAGATTAGGTAGGTAGATGCTGCAATATAGATTAGGTAGGTAGGTGCTTCAGTATAGATTAGGTAGGTAGGTAGGTACTGCAGTATAGATTAGGTAGGTAGGTGCTGCAGTATAGATTAGGTAGGTAGGTAGGTGCTTCAGTATAGATTAGATAGGTAGGTGCTGCAGTATAGATTAGGTAGTAGGTAGGTGCTGCAGTATAGATTAGGTAGGTAGGTGCTGCAGTATAGATTAGGTAGGTAGGTGCTGCAGTATAGATTAGGTAGGTAGGTTGGTGCTTCAGTATAGATTAGGTAGGTAGGTAGGTGCTGCAGTATAGATTAGGTAGGTAGGTAGGTGCTGCAGTATAGATTAGATAGGTAGGTGCTGCAGTATAGATTAGATAGGTAGGTGCTGCAGTATAGATTAGGTAGGTAGGTAGGTGCTGCAGTATAGATTAGATAGGTAGGTGCTGCAGTATAGATTGGGTAGGTAGGTAGGTAGGTGCTGCAGTATAGATTAGGTAGGTAGGTGACAGCAATATATGTTAGGTAGGTGACTACAGTATAGTTTAGATAGGTAGGTGCTGCAGCCCATTCCTCGCTCTCCCCCCTCCCAGGCAGAGGGAAAGTCAGGTGACAGCGCATCAGGTCACTTACAGTCTCTCTGTGTGACCATCTGCTGAAGAGGTGCTGATGCAGGGGGCAGGGTTGCCAACCCAATTTCTAATTTTTGACGGACAAAAGGCCCAAAAAAGCAGGACACTCAAAATTTTGGACGGACACGGGGCGGAGTTGGGGGCGGAGTCAAAAGCGCACTTTTAAGTAGCTGTGGGTGGCGCTAAGCTCTGGGCATTATTATTTTTTGTATTTATATAGCCAGGGTTGTGGAGTCAGTCAGAGCAATTTTTGGGTACCTGGAGTTAGCAGTTTCATAAACTAAGGCATCAGAGTTGGATGATTTTTGTACCAACTCTACAGTCCTGTATATAGCACTGACATCTTCTGCAGCACTTTACAGAGTACATGGTCATGTCACTGCAGTGGCGTAGCTAAGGAGCTGTGGGCCCTGTTGCAAGTTTTACAATAGGGCCCCCCAAGCACTCTATACATAACAATTGATACGGCGCACCAAAACCTGCCAATGGCAACTACAGTGTCTGAGGTGCAAAAAGGGGATGGGGAACAGTTTGTTAATGATTACCACTATTCAAAGTATCTATAGAAGTGATTATTATGAGCACAGGACCAATAGAGAGCGAATACTGTAGTTGAGGGAGGGCCTCTAGGGGCACCTCTGGCCCGGATGCGGTCTCTACCTCTGCACCCCCTATTGCTACGCCCCTGTATCACTGACTGTCCTCAGAGGAGCTCACAGTCTAATCCAGGAGTGGGTAAACTTTTTGACTTGAGGGCTACATTGGGTTCTTAAATTTGATTAGGGGCTGGTGCAGAATAGGAGTGCAGTGCACGAAGCGTGCTGCGACAAAAAAAGGGCCTGACTGTAAGGTAACAGTGTAACGCAAAGACAGTGGGCCCAGGTTTTCTCCCAAACACGGGACATTTTTCCCCCACCCACAAACAACTAAGACAAGACAAGACAAATAACATTTATATCGCACTTTTCTCCTGGCGGACTCAAAGCACCAGAGCTGCAGCCACTAGGACGCGCTCTATAGGCAGTAGCAGTGTTAGGGAGACTTGCCTAAGGTCTCCTACTGAATAGGTGCTGGCTTACTGAGGCCCAGGGACAGCAGGCAGCCCCCCTCAGACAGCAAGATACGTAATGTGGCAGCTTTCCCCAGAAAATACAGATCATGGCAAGGCATTTACAAATATGGCAGCCTCCATATCCCTATTATTTCTTACTACATCTATGTTGTACAAAGGCCATAGCAAAGTAAATTCAATCTGTAGGTCCTATCACATATAAAGTATGTTGCTAAGATTGTTCTATACAATCTGACTGTAGTGTGTACAGTGTATGGCAAACTAGTTTCAAAACTGCTTTCTGGTCAACAATTAGTTTATGTAAGAAGCAGAGTGTGTGTGACACCTGGGCAGGGGATATACAGTAGTGTGTTCTCCCCCTGCCAGCCACTCTCTGTTCAGTTACAAGGCCAGTCCTTCTGCCAGACTGGCTGGGAGAAATATGCAGAGGGTTGCAGAGTGAGACATAAAGAAAGAACCAGTCTAGCAGAATGACTTGCCCTGTAACTGGACAGAGAGTGGCTGGCAGGGGGAGAACACACTACTGTATATGCCCAGCCCAGATGTCACACACACACTGGCCTAACAACTTCATACCTGGCTCTGGCTGCCATTATATTCTGGGGACAGGAAGACAGTGATGAACACGGTGGCTGCTCGGTGCTTGCTCTCTCTGTCCCCTGCAGTACAGCTGCTGCTTCCAGTTCCTGGACAAGAGTTGTGGGGGGGGGGGGGGGGGGGGCGGGCTCTCATGGCTGCTTCTACTCTTGCTCTCTCTCATTGGCTGGAGCGAGGCAGAAGCAGCAGAAAGAGCACTGCTGATTGGAGGGCGGGAGGGAAGAAGGACAGAGAAGCCCAGGGCAGTATGGGGCTTCATGCAGAGCTACCTCACGTGCCGGCAAAGGGACCAGGCCCCAACCAGTCCCACAGACTCCCAGCCCCCAGGGGTGCCCCTCTCTCCCTCACAGAGAGAGACTCACAGTTAGTGTGCTGCTGGCTGCTGGGTCGACTGTTTTTCTCCTTGGCCTGGTCACTCCTGGCAGCTTGCTGGGCTGTGGGTGGGGGGCGGGCTGCTGCTGTAGACTGCTTGGTCGGCTGTTTGTCTGCCTCCCCCTGTCCCGAACCAGTCAGTCTCTGTCCCACAGACTCCCAGCCCCCACTCCAAGCCAGGGTGCCTCTCTCTCCCTCACAGAGACTCACAGTAGTGTGCTGGACTGGCTCCTCTGCTCCAGGCTCCTGTGCTCGGTCGGCTGTCAGCTGCTGCTGATCTGCTCCTGCCCTGGCTGCTCCTCGGCTCTGCTCTGCTGCGTGGCTCCGAGTGCTGTCTGTGCTCATGTGCTGCCGCTGCTGCGGCTGCGAGTCTGCGACCTCAGCTCCGACCTGACTCTGGCTGCAGTGCTGCCGCCCGTGTGACGCACTCCTCTCTCCTCGCCGGCGTCCTCTCCTCGTCTCGCTGCTGTGCTCAGACTGAGTGGGCTGGGCCGGCTCCCTCCCTGCATCTCGTATTGGGCAGCGAGTGGCGCCGGTGCCAAAAAGAGGTTAGCTGATTGGAGGGGACACCCGGGGAGGAGAGCGGCGGCTGAGGGGAGACTGAGGGAGGGGGGAAAAGAGCGCGCATAGCACAAGGCGCATGCGCAGAATAAGTTGGAATAATATATGCACTTTTGGACGGACGACTGCCCAGGAAATACGGGCAGTACGGACAGCTCTTTTTTAAGAGCTTCTGTACTGACAGTCCGTCTTTTGACGGACGCTTGGCAACCCTGGCAGGGGGAAAAGCACGCATCGCCGTGAAGACAGCCTCCTCCATCGGCGCTCTGTCTGGCCTTCAATACCGGCGCTAGACGTCAAGTGTCATCACGCGCGGCGGTGACGTCAGAGCAGAAGAAGACTGCCACAGGACGCCCAGGAGGAGTGTGGGTAGGATGGTGATAATCGCGCTGGCGTACTTTCATTCGCCTGTACCGCGCATCACCTGTCCTGCTCACTCCCCGGCTCCTGCAGACGCAGTCAGTGTCTTCTTGCCGGCGCCCCCCTTCCTGTCCTGTCAGTCTGCGCTCAGTGCGGTCGCCCGGCCCGCACGGTACAAAAACCGGCCCTGAGTAGGAACACCCACTTTCTAGTCAAAGACCTCCTCCACAGTTCGGATTCTATAAAAGTCTGCCTCAATGGTGGCCATTTAATCTTCCAAGTTCTATCGACTAAGAAAGTCATGTGCATGTGTCCCAGGAAGATCGGATGCCTGGGCCTACATAGTTTGCTTTGTTCTAAAGGACTATGATCAATGCCATACATCTGAAACTGGACTATTTGTTTCATCCCCAAAGACCGCCTGTAACAAACTTACCTGGTGTGATCTCTGCAGGCTGCTCTGATAGTTTGGAGCACCTGGAGGCAGCTTCCTCTTCCTCTTTGCTCAAAGGCTTCCCCGGCTTCCCTGTAGCCGTGAGTCAAAATTATGGCATCCCCGGTTCCCCTATAGTGTTGTTTCTGGCAGTCTCCCTAGTGCAGTGATGGCTAACCTTGGCACTCCAGCTGTGCCAAAACTACAAATCCCATTATGCCTCTGCCTCCCTGAGTTATGTGTAGAGCTGTCAGTGTATTGCAATGCCTCATGGGACTTGTAGTTCCACCACAGCTGGAGTGCCAAGGTTAGCCATCACTTGCCTAGGGGGACACACGCAGCTCAGAGCTGCCTTTATAGGCTGAGGAGGCGTGTCTGATGGGGTGTCAGCGGTGATGTCATCAGCTGACACCTTTTTGCAGGAGGTGATGTCATTTCTGGGGGCTGGGCTTTTGCTCTGCCTCCTGGGTATTTAAGGCCAGAGTATTCACTTGCTCACTGGCCTTGATACTAATCAGTTCACTGGTTCTTGGCCTAGCTAGTGATCCTTTGAGCTACATTAATATATTGTGTAGATGCACAATATATATGTACTCTAGTTAGTCAGTTTTGTTATTTTGTAGTTATATCTGTAATATATTCGTAATATTATATTGTAGTAACATCTTATTGTATATTTATCTGTGTACCGACTTCCTGCCTGTCTCTTGACCTCGCTCTTGTCTAGTCCTACTGCACCGCTGCCATCTGATACACGTAGTGGATGATTGGTGTCAGGACACCTTCTGGGGAAAAGGCACAGGAAACAAAAAACACGGGAGCCCAATTGTGTAATATGTTTAGTCAAAATTGTCAATGTAGAAGATAAGAATCTACTCACAAGAGTGGGTTGCAAGGGGGCAACCGACCACAGGAAGCAGGTGGAGACAATTAACCCGACTCCACTCGGGGAGGTCACTAAGGACCTGGATGCGGTCGCTCTCCTTGGAAAAAAGAAGGGAGGCAGATTATCTGATACACGTGTTTGTCTCGGTCTGTCCCTGACTTCTCTATTGCTTGATCCTTCCAATACGACTGACATCTGACTTATGTGTATGACCCTGCCTGTTTATTGACTACAATATTGCCTAGCTACTCTGTACTTCAATACCTCTGACTCTGTGTACAACTGCAGCCTGATCCTGACTACGCTTGCTCAGTAGCATTGTATTTTGTTATCACTACATTAGCGCCTCTCATGCACCAGCGTGATACCGAATGCAGCCAAGTACATTTCTCACTTTATCCCTTATATTTTATGCTGTGTGTATATGCATTAATTTGTTAGTTTTTATGTAAATTTGTGTTATGCATTTTTTTAATTAAATGTTTAACCACTTGCCGACCGCCCACAGCCGATGGGCGGTGGCAAAGTGGACGCCGAAAGGACCGCAATACGCCGATGTGCGGCGGGTCCTTTCGACATGCCGGGGGAGCGATCGCGTAATTGATGACGCGCGCTTCCCCCAGCAACTGGCTCCGCCGACCCGCGACGACAACCTGCCAGCCGTTCGGAAGCGCCGGCGGGTTGTTAACCCCACGATCGCCACTACAAAGTGTATAATACACTTTGTAATGTATACAAAGTGTATTATACATAGAGTTGAGCCGAAATTTTCGTAATTTCGCATTACTATAATTACGCATGCGAAATTTGCGATTACGATGTAGCGTAATTGCCATTAAAATCGTAATTGAAAATACCGTAAGCGTAATTTTCAACGCGTAATTTCGCGTTTCGTTCATACCGTAATTTCGCATCAAAAGGAATAAGAGGAAACATTTTTTTTTCAAAAAGACCTTATAGTTTTTCAGAAAATCGATGTTAAAGTTTCAAAGGAAAAATGTATACATTTAAAAACCCGCCGACTTTAACGGTTAATAGCAAAGCCTGCTTAAAGTTTAGGAACACCAAATTCCCAGGGTATATTAAGGGGATCAATGGGAATAAAAGGAAAATTTTTTTTTCAAAAAGACCTTATAGTTTTTGAGAAAATCGATTTTTAAGTTTCAAGGGGGAAAATGTCTTTCAAATGCGGAAAATGTCAGTTTTTTTTGCACAGGTAACAATAGTGTTTTATTTTCATAGATTCCCCCAAGTGGGAAGAGTTTTACTTACTTCGTTCTGAGTGTGGGAAATATAAAAAAAAAACGACGTAGGGTCCCCCCCTCCCAGACCTCTTTAACCCCTTGTCCCCCATGCAGGCTGGGATAGCCAGAATGCGGAGCACCGGCCGCGTGGGGCTCCGCACCCTGACTATACCAGCCCGCATGGTCCATGGATTGGGGGTCTCGGAAGGGGAGGGGATGCCAAGCTTTCCCCTCCCCCTCCGAGCCCTTGTCCAATCCAAGGACAAGGGGCTCTTCTCCACCTCCGATGGGCGGTGAAGGTAGAGGCCGTGATTTCCTGGGGGGGGGGGGTTCATGGTGGCATCTGGGAGTTCCCTTTAAAAAGGGGTCCTCCAGATGCCCACCCCCCCTCCCAGGAGAAATGAGTATAGAGGTACTTGTACCCCTTACCCATTTCCTTTAAGAGTTAAAAGTAAATAAACACACAAACACATAGAAAAAGTATTTTAATTGAACAAAAAACATAACCACGAAAAAAGTCCTTTAATATTCTTAATTAACCATTAATACTTACCTGTTCCTTTAAATAAATGATCCCTCGCAATAGCCTCGGAAATGTTCTATCAGTTACAATGTAACAAAGTTATTACAATGTAACAACTTTGTTACATTGTAACTACGCCGCACCTGACGTCACTCGCCGCTCAGCTGCCGCATACGCGTCCGTGCAGGACGCTAAGTCCCCGCCGGCTCCCGCCGTCCACCCCGCCCACATCTGTCACCCACATGTCACCCACATGTGGGTGACATGTGGGTGACATGTGGGAGAGGCGGGGAAGGCAGCGGGAGTCGGCGGGGACTTAGCCTCCTGCACGGACCCGTCAGAGCTCTGAGCTATATAGCTCAGAGCTCTCTAAGCATCTTTGTATTTGGGCTCCAAGGAGCCCCATTGGTCCTTAGCAGACCAATTGGGTTCCTTCAAATCAGAAGGAACCCCATTGGTCTGCTAAGGACCAATGGGGCTCCTTGGAGCCCAAATACAAAGATGCTTAGAGAGCTCTGAGCTATATGGCTCAGAGCTCTGTCGGGTCCGTGCAGCACGGACGCGTATGCGGCGGCTGAGCAGCGAGTGGCGTCGGGTGCGGCGTAGTTACAATGTAACAAAGTTGTTACATTGTAAATAACTTTGTTACATTGTAACTGATAGAACATTTCCGAGGCTATTGTGAGGGATCATTTATTTAAAGGGACAGGTAAGTATTAATGGTTAATTAAGAATATTAAAGGTCTTTTTTCGTGGTTATGTTTTTTGTTCAATTAAAATACTTTTTCTATGTGTTTGTGTGTTTATTTACTTTTAACTCTTAAAGGAAATGGGTAAGGGGTACAAGTACCTCTATACTCATTTCTCCTGGGAGGGGGGGTGGGCATCTGGGGGACCCCTTTTTAAAGGGGACTCCCAGATGCCACCATGAACCCCCCCCCAGGAAATCGCGGCCTCCACCTCCACCGCCCATCGGAGGTGGAGAAGAGCCCCTTGTCCTTGGATTGGACAAGGGCTCGGAGGGGGAGGGGAAAGCTTGACTGCCCCTCCCCTTCCGAGACCCCCAATCCATGGACCATGCGGGCTGGTATAGTCAGGGTGCGGAGCCCCACGCGGCCGGTGCTCCGTATTCTGGCTATCCCAGCCTGCATGGGGGACAAGGGGTTAAAGAGGTCTGGGAGGGGGGACCCCACGTCGTTTTTTTTTATATTTCCCACACTCAGAACGAAGTAAGTAAAACTCTTCCCACTTGGGGGAATCTATGAAAATAATACACTATTGTTACCTGTGCAAAAAAACCTGACATTTTCCGCATTTGAAAGACATTTTCCCCTTTGAAACTTAAAAATCGATTTTCTCAAAAACTATAAGGTCTTTTTGAAAAAAAATGTTTTCCTCTTATTCCCACTGATCCCCTAATATACCCTAGGAATTTGGTGTTCCTAAACTTTAAGCAGGCTTTGCTATTAACCGTTAAAGTCGGCAGGTTTTTAAATGTATACATTTTTCCTTTGAAACTTTAACATCGATTTTCTGAAAAACTATAAGGTCTTTTTGAAAAAAATTTTTTCCCTCTTATTCCTTCTCATCTCCTTAATATATTCTCCAAATTTGAGGCTCTTAGCATTTAAGGGGGCTTTGCTATTAACCCTTAAAGTCGGCGGCTACCTAACATTGATCCATGCGTCATCTTTTCCGCTTGGGAGCATGACCATACGCATTAATTTCGTAATACCAACTGTAATGCGAAAATTACGCGAAAATTACGCTTACGCGAAATTTCGCGAAATCCTTCTTCATTACGATTATGTACTTACGGCCATAATCGTAATTACACTAATTACGCGAAATTTCGCGAAATCGTAATTACTTCATTACGCTCATCTCTAATTATACAGGCTGCCTCCTGCGCTGGTGGTCCCAGTGTCCGAGGGACCACCAGGGCAGGCTGCAGCCACCCTAGTCTGCACCCAAGCACACTGATCTCCCCCCCCCTGCCCCCTGATCGCACACAGCACCCCTCAGACCCCCCCTGCCCACCCCCTCAGACCCCTGTTTACACCCAATCACTCCCCTAATCACCCATCAATCACTCCCTGTTACTATCTGTTAACGCTATTTTTTTATTAGGTCCCTAACTGCACCCTGGGGACTCCTGATCACCCCCCCACCCCTCAGATTCTCCCCAGAACCCCCCCCCCCCCCTGTGTGCTGTATGCATCTATCCCCCCTGATCACCTGTCAATCACCTGTAAATCACCCGTCAATCACCCATCAATCACCCCCTGTCACTGCCACCCATCAATCAGCCCTTAACCTGCCCCTTGCAGGCAATCTGATCACCCACCTACACCAATAGATCGCCCGCAGATCCGACGTCAGATCACCTCCCAAGTGTATTGTTTACATCTGTTCTCTCCTCTAAACACCCACTAATCACTCCCTGTCACTGCTACCCATCAGATTAGACCCTTATCTGCCCCTAGGGCACCCAATCACTCGCCCACACCCTCAGAACGCCCTCAGACCCCAGCCCTGATCACCTCGCCATTGCATTGCTTGCATCTATTCTCCCACTAATCACACCTTGAGACACCCATCAATCAACTCCTACCACCCCCTAGCACACCTACCCATCAGATCAGGACCTAATTTGCCCCGTGTGGGCTCCTGATCACTCGGCCAAACCCTCAGATCCCCCTCAGACCCCCTTCCGATCACCTCCCCAGTGCATTGATTGCATCTATTTTCCCCTCTAACCACCCCCTGAGACACCCATCAATCACCTCCTGTCACCCCCCTAGCACTCCTATCCATCACATCAGGCCCAATACAACCTGTCATCTAAGAGGCCACCCTGCTTATGACCGGTTCCACAAAATTTGCCCCCTCATAGACCACCTGTCATCAAAATTTGCAGATGCTTATACCCCTGAACAGTCATTTTGAGAAATTTGGGTTCCAGACTACTCACGGTTTTGGGCCCGTAAAATGCCAGGGCAGTATAGGAACCCCACAAGTGACCCCTTTTTAGAAAAAAGACACCCCAAGGTATTCTGTTAGGTGTATGACGAGTTCATAGAAGATTTTATTTTTTGTCAAAAGTTAGCGGAAATTGATTTTTATTGTTTTTTCACAAAGTGTCATTTTTCACTAACTTGTGACAAAAAATAAAATCTTCTATGAACTCACCATACACCTAATGGAATACCTTGGGGTGTCTTCTTTCTAAAATGGGGTCACTTGTGGGGGTCCTATACTGCCCTGGCATTTTAGGGGCCCTAAACCGCGAGGAGTAGTCTAGAAAACAAATGCCTCAAAATGACCTGTGAATAGGACGTTGGGCCCCTTAGCGCACCTAGGCTGCAAAAAAGTGTCACACATGTGGTATCGCCGTACTCAGGAGAAGTAGTGTAATATGTTTTGGGGTGTATTTTTACACATACCCATGCTGGGTGGGCAAAATCTCTCTGTAAATGGACAATTGTGTGTAAAAAAATCAAAAAATTTACAGAGATATATCTCCCACCCAGCATGGTTATATGTAAAAATACACCACAAAACACATTATACTACTTCTGAGCACGGCAGTAGCACGTGTGGCATTTTTTTTGCACCCTAACTGCGCTAAGGGGCCCAAAGTCCAATGAGTACCTTTAGGATTTCACAGGTCATTTTGAGGCATTTGGGTTCTAGACTACTCCTCACGGTTTAGGGCCCCTAAAATGCCAGGGCAGTATAGGAACCCCACAAATGACCCCATTCTAGAAAGAAGACACCCAAAGGTATTCCGTTAGGAGTATGGTGAGTTCATAGAAGATTTATTTTTTTGTCACAAGTTAGCGGAAAATGACACTTTGTGAAAAAAAAACAATTAAAATCAATTTCCGCTTACTTGTGACAAAAAATAAAATCTTCTATGAACTCACCATACTCCTAACGGAATACCTTGGGGTGTCTTCTTTCTAAAATGGGGTCATTTGTGGGGTTCCTATACTGCCCTGGCATCTCTCTGTAAATGGACAATTGTGTGTAAAAAAAAAAAATCAAAAAATTGTCATTTTGTAACGATTGGTGTTAGCAACAGCTTCTCTGATTACTGGTGATCTGCAGTATCACCAATAATACAGATGCTATATCTAGAGTTGAGCTGAAATTTTCGTAATTTCGCATTACTATAATTACGCATGCGAAATTTGCGATTACGATGCGAAATTAGCGTAGCGAAATTGCCATTAAAATCGTAATTGAAAATACCGTAAGCGTAATTTTCAACGCGAAATTTCGCGTTTCGTTCATGCCGTAATTTCGCATTAAACGCTACCGTAATTTCGCGTTAAACCGTAACGCTCCGTATAATATAAAAAAGCCGCCGACTTTAAGGGTTAATAGCAAAGCCCCCTTAAATGCTAAGAGCCTCAAATTTGGAGAATATATTAAGGAGATCAGGAGGAATAAGAGGAAAATTTTTTTTTCAAAAAGACCTTATAGTTTTTGAGAAAATCGATGTTAAAGTTTCAAAGGAAAAATGTAAACATTTAAAAACCCGCCGACTTTAACGGTTAATAGCAAAGCCTGCTTAAAGTTTAGGAACACCAAATTCCCAGGGTATATTAAGGGGATCAGTGGGAATAAGAAGAAAATTTTTTTTTTCAAAAAGACCTTATAGTTTTTGAGAAAATCGATTTTTAAGTTTCAAGGGCGAAAATGTCTTTTAAATGCGGAAAATGTCAGTTTTTTTTGCACAGGTAACAATAGTGTATTATTTTCATAGATTCCCCCAAGTGGGAAGAGTTTTACTTACTTCGTTCTGAGTGTGGGAAATATAAAAAAAAAACGACGTGGGGTCCCCCCTCCCAGACCTCTTTAACCCCTTGTCCCCCATGCAGGCTGGGATAGCCAGAATGCGGAGCACCGGCCGCGTGGGGCTCCGCACCCTGACTATACCAGCCCGCATGGTCCATGGATTGGGGGGTCTCGGAAGGGGAGGGGCAGCCAAGCTTTCCCCTCCCCCTCCGAGCCCTTGTCCAATCCAAGGACAAGGGGCTCTTCTCCACCTCCGATGGGCGGTGGAGGTGGAGGCCGCGATTTCCTGGGTGGGGGGTTCATGGTGGAATCTGGGAGTCCCCTTTAAAAAGGGGTCCCCCAGATGCCCACCCCCCTCCCAGGAGAAATGAGTATAGAGGTACTTGTAGTACCCCTTACCCATTTCCTTTAAGAGTTAAAAGTAATTAAACACACAAACACATAGAAAAAGTATTTTAATTGAACAAAAAACATAACCACGAAAAAAGTCCTTTAATATTCTTAATTAACCATTAATACTTACCTGTCCCTTTAAATAAATGATCCCACGCAATATCCTCGGAAATGTTCTATCAGTTACAATGTAACAAAGTTATTACAATATAACAACTTTGTTACATTGTAACTACGCCGCACCCGACGTCACTCACTGCCGCCGCCGCCGCCGCGTCTGCGCTGCAGGACCCGACAGAGCTCTGAGCTATAGCTCAGAGCTCTCGAAAGCATCTTTGTATTTGGGCTCCAAGGAGCCCCATTGGTCCTTAGCAGACCAATGGGGTTCCTTCTGATTTGAAGGAACCCCATTGGTCTGCTAAGGACCAATGGGGCTCCTTGGAGCCCAAATACAAAGATGCTTCTCAGAGCTCTGAGCTATATAGCTCAGAGCTCTGTCGGGTCCGTGCAGGACGCTAAGTCCCCGCCGGCTCCGCTGCCCTCCCCACCTCTCCCACATGTCACCCATGGGTGACATGTGGGTGACAGATGTGGGCGGGGTGGACAGCGGGAGCTGCGGGGACTTAGCGTCCTGCACGGACGCGTATGCGGCGGCTGAGCGGCGAGTGGCGTCGGGTGCGGCGTAGTTACAATGTAACAAAGTTGTTACATAATAACTTTGTTACATTGTAACTGATAGAACATTTCCGAGGATATTGCGTGGGATCATTTATTTAAAGGGACAGGTAAGTATTAATGGTTAATTAAGAATATTAAAGGACTTTTTTCGTGGTTATGTTTTTTGTTCAATTAAAATACTTTTTCTATGTGTTTGTGTGTTTATTTACTTTTAACTCTTAAAGGAAATGGGTAAGGGGTACTACAAGTACCTCTATACTCATTTCTCCTGGGAGGGGGGTGGGCATCTGGGGGACCCCTTTTTAAAGGGGACTCCCAGATTCCACCATGAACCCCCCACCCAGGAAATCGCGGCCTCCACCTCCACCGCCCATCGGAGGTGGAGAAGAGCCCCTTGTCCTTGGATTGGACAAGGGCTCGGAGGGGGAGGGGAAAGCTTGGCTGCCCCTCCCCTTCCGAGACCCCCCAATCCATGGACCATGCGGGCTGGTATAGTCAGGGTGCGGAGCCCCACGCGGCCGGTGCTCCGCATTCTGGCTATCCCAGCCTGCATGGGGGACAAGGGGTTAAAGAGGTCTGGGAGGGGGGACCCCACGTCGTTTTTTTTTTATATTTCCCACACTCAGAACGAAGTAAGTAAAACTCTTCCCACTTGGGGGAATCTATGAAAATAATACACTATTGTTACCTGTGCAAAAAAAACTGACATTTTCCGCATTTAAAAGACATTTTCGCCCTTGAAACTTAAAAATCGATTTTCTCAAAAACTATAAGGTCTTTTTGAAAAAAATTTTTTTCCTCTTATTCCCACTGATCCCCTTAATATACCCTGGGAATTTGGTGTTCCTAAACTTTAAGCAGGCTTTGCTATTAACCGTTAAAGTCGGCGGGTTTTTAAATGTTTACATTTTTCCTTTGAAACTTTAACATCGATTTTCTCAAAAACTATAAGGTCTTTTTGAAAAAAATTTTTTTCCTCTTATTCCTCCTGATCTCCTTAATATATTCTCCAAATTTGAGGCTCTTAGCATTTAAGGGGGCTTTGCTAATAACCCTTAAAGTCGGCGGCTTTTTTATATTATACGGAGCGTTACGGTTTAACGCGAAATTACGGTAGCGTTTAATGCGAAATTACGGCATGATACGACTGTAATGCGAAAATTACGCGAAAATTACGCTTACGCGAAATTTCGCGAAATCCTTCTTCATTACGATTATGTACTTACGGCCATAATCGTAATTACACTAATTACGCGAAATTTCGCAAAATCGTAATTAGGTCATTACGCTCATCTCTAGCTATATCTGATTATTTGGTGATCTGCAGAATAACCAAGAATGTTGATATAGCGTCAGCAAGATACTGGAACGTGTAAGGTGTTTGGTGCAACTGTAACAATGAACACACAGGAAATAGGTCAGGAACTCCTGAGGAGCAGAAGTCCCTGTTTGCATCGAGGAAGACACAATAGAGGATACAGACACTACTGCAGCCGAGGATCGGTTAGCAGTTAGATCCCGGTCTGCCAGGTAGTGGAATCACCTGATGGAGTGAGGTGATAAGATCCTACTGCAGCCAAGGATCACCTAGACAATAGGAGATCTCGGCTAAGGCTATGAAACACCTAGATGGAGTTGGTGATTCAGACCTTACTGCAGCAGTGTATTTCCGAAGAGCGGAAATACCTAGAACCCCTCAGCCTAGGCTAACCCTAGTGCTGAGAGTAGCGTAGTCAGACAGGCAGATTTGGCAACACACGGACAGAGGCAGTACAGAAACGAGAGACAGGATCAGTGTAGTGTAACTAGCAATGTTCGGCAACTAGATCAGATAAGCAAGGTACAGAATCAGAAGACTGGAGGGTAGTCAGGCAAGCAAGAGGTCATAACAAATAACACAGTTCAATTAGTACTTTAAGCTATAAAAGTATCTGACTAATAGCTCAAGGAATATGACCAAAACAGCACCACACCTATTTATAATCAATTATCAGAAAACATTTATTAAACTTCACAAGAGCACCATCATATAAAAACATCTAAAAATACATTGGACATCTCATATCGTAATAATATTGTATTATATATGTTATAAATTATATACACTCAGTTGCAGTATAGATATTCAAATACAGAGATCACCTGGGCAGCTCAATATAAGAGCTGCCGCAGGGATAGAACCCGGGTTCAGATAACCAAATCTCAATTAAAGTGCATACGTGATCCAAAAGTGCATAATCAATATCTCATAACAAGGGGATTTGAAAATATCATACCATAATGCATACATAAATCATGTGATAAAGTGCTAGTTGTGCTAAAAATGATCAGCCCCTAAATAAACATGGATGCTGAAGTAAAGTAAAGTGACTTGATGCTGAGACCCACGCAGCAATATAAAGTGGCAGATGGAGCAAGGCTTACGTGACCCGGGTAAGGATGAACCAATGGAGTGTCCAATGCTGTGGATAATCCCCCAGCAGACTACTCTACCGGTATCGCGGCAGTCACGCCGCTTTGTCAAGAGTGGGGGGATCCGTGTCAATGCAGCTGAAAAGCCGTCCAGATATAGTGCATGTACGGCGGTCACGTGGGCGCCAGACGCGCACCACGTGACCTGCCCAGTAAACGCCGCCCAATGCGGTGAAGGGAAGGAGAGAGCCGGGAGTGGACCACGCTGGAGCGCACAGAGCGTAAGTACGAAACGCGCAAAGGGACAAAGTTGCAGGGGAATGCGGATACATAGGCGGACCACGCTGGAGCGCAGAGTGCGTGAGTATAGGCGGCACCCTAGGACAATATTAAAGGGAAATACACAGCCATGTAACGGCATAGAAACTATATAGGCCCAACAATGATTAGTAATTTGGCTAAAGGATGGGAATTATATGCACAAATGGATAACACCATCTCTCACTATGGCTTCAACCATCCATATTTATGTTAGGACTAACCCAAAAGTATATGTCCTAAAGGGAAAAAAAGGTGTTAACACAGATCCAACCAATTACATAATACATACATATAAAAAAATGAGTCGCAACCACAGCAGTAAATTCTATATCCACTACATGAAATCACAGTTGTCATAAATTCATTAGGTGACCATAAGTCCATAAACCCATGTTGTTGCAAAAGAGTATAGTCCCAAAAGAACATGAGGTAGTCCATTCAAGTCAATACCCGCATAATGTACGCACAGAGCATACTGCAGGCAAAATCCAAGAACAAATAAACGCGCCAGAGTCCATGTAAGCGCGCCAAAGTCCATGGGAAGTTCTCGGGTAGTCCATACATATACATCAAGGTCCATAAGAGACAATCAAGCAGTCCATCAAAGGTTACACAGGCAGTATTTGGAAAACCAGGTACATAATACATATATCTGAAATAGATCAAAACAACAATTAGCTACAATTCATAGAAAGCCAGAGAAATCAATTTCCTCATTGAGGCCAGCAGGTGATTTGGAACTTAGATTATATATCCATCTAGCCTCCTTTTGAAGCAGTTTACTGACCAAATCTCCCCCCCTGATAGTAGATCTAATATGTTCCAGACCCATCACTTGAAGGCACGAGTACGACGAGCAATGCATCTGTAAAAAATGAGCAGCCACTGAGGTTAACGTTTTACCCTCACTGAGATCTCTTTGGGCTAACCTAATTTTTGATAGGTGCTGTTGAATTCTTACTTTTAGGGCATTTTTAGTCTGCCCAACATAAATCTTTGGACACGAGCATTTCAATGCATATATCACCCCTCTAGTTTTACAATTGATGTATTGTTTCAACACAAATTCTTTGCTGTTAGAAGAATCCTTAATATGTGTTTGTCTCTGCATCAGGGGATATATGTTACAAGCACCACAAGGATAGCTACCACATATACCACCAATTTGTGATCTGCCCCCTATTGATCTCAAATGACTAGAGCATAATCTATCCTTCAGTGTGGGACTTCTTTTAGCAGTAATCGAGGGGTGAGGAGAGATACAACATACAAGATCAGGATCAGCTTGTAGTATTGGCCAAGCCCCTTGTAAAGCTTTATAAATATCGGGCCACCCATTGTTGAAAGTGGAGCTTAATCTCACCAGGCTATTGGAGGATGGTGGTCGACTGTTGATCAATTCAGTCCGGTTCCTGTGTCGCGCCATATAGAACGCCTTCTTGACAATCTTTCGTGGGTATCCCCGGTCCAAGAATCTTTGCTGGAGTTCATTGGCCTGTCTAAGAAAATCCGATTCATTAGAACACAGCCTACGTAATCTAAGAAACTGGCTGACAGGTATGTTATTTCTCAAGGATTTATTATGTGAGCTCCTATAATGCAACAAGCTATTGACAGCTGTGGGCTTACGGTAAAGGTCTGAAGATAGGGTTCCATCTTCTTGTACATTGATGGTTATGTCCAAAAACTCAGCTCGTAACGGAGACATCTGTACAGTGAGGAAGATATTCATGTCATTCTGATTAAGTTCCGCAATGAACACATCACATAATTCTTTTGGGCCTTGCCATATAATAAACAGGTCGTCAATATATCTATGCCACCCTAGTATATAAGGGTGGTATGCACAAAACTGGTCACTAAATACTACTTCTCGTTCCCAGTACCCCAGGAAAAGGTTAGCAATGGCCGGTGCACACTTGGCACCCATGGCCACGCCACATACCTGCTTATAGAATCTTCCATTGAAGATAAAGTAGTTATGGCCCAATATGAATTTCAAAAGCTGTAATAGAAAAGAGTGTAGATCAGAAAATGAGTGATCCTCCATGTCCAGGAAATAACGAACAGTGTGTATTGCCCACCGATGGGAAATGTTGGTATACAAGGACTCAACGTCACAGGTGACCAATAGCGCTCCAGGTGGAATTCTGATGTCTTCGATGATTCTAAGAAGATCAAGACTGTCACGTAAATATGAGTCCAGGGCTGTGACATGGTGCTGCAGGAAGAAAAATGAGCAAGCAAATGATGGCTGCTCATTTTTTACAGATGCATTGCTCGTCGTACTCGTGCCTTCAAGTGATGGGTCTGGAACATATTAGATCTACTATCAGGGGGGGAGATTTGGTCAGTAAACTGCTTAAAAAGGAGGCTAGATGGATATATAATCTCGGTTCCAAATCACCTGCTGGCCTCAATGAGGAAATTGATTTCTCTGGCTTTCTATGAATTGTAGCTAATTGTTGTTTTGATCTATTTCAGATATATGTATTATGTACCTGGTTTTCCAAATACTGCCTGTGTAACCTTTGATGGACTGCTTGATTGTCTCTTATGGACCTTGATGTATATGTATGGACTACCCGAGAACTTCCCATGGACTTTGGCGCGCTTACATGGACTCTGGCGCGTTTATTTGTTCTTGGATTTTGCCTGCAGTATGCTCTGTGCGTACATTATGCGGGTATTGACTTGAATGGACTACCTCATGTTCTTTTGGGACTATACTCTTTTGCAACAACATGGGTTTATGGACTTATGGTCACCTAATGAATTTATGACAACTGTGATTTCATGTAGTGGATATAGAATTTACTGCTGTGGTTGCGACTCTTTTTTTATATATATGTATTATGTAATTGGTTGGATCTGTGTTAACACCTTTTTTTCCCTTTAGGACATATACTTTTGGGTTAGTCCTAACATAAATATGGATGGTTGAAGCCATAGTGAGAGATGGTGTTATCCATTTGTGCATATAATTCCCATCCTTTAGCCAAATTACTAATCATTGTTGGGCCTATATAGTTTCTATGCCGTTACATGGCTGTGTATTTCCCTTTAATATTGTCCTAGGGTGCCGCCTATACTCACGCACTCTGCGCTCCAGCGTGGTCCGCCTATGTATCCACATTCCCCTGCAACTTTGTCCCTTTGCGCGTTTCGTACTTACGCTCTGTGCGCTCCAGCGTGGTCCACTCCCGGCTCTCTCCTTCCCTTCACCGCATTGGGCGGTGTTTACTGGGCGGGTCACGTGGTGCGCGTCTGGCGCCCACGTGACCGCCGTACATGCACTATATCTGGACGGCTTTTCAGCCGGAATGACACGGATCCCCCCACTCTTGACAAAGCGGCGTGACTGCCGCGATACCGGTAGAGTAGTCTGCCGGGGGATTATCCACAGCATTGGACACTCCATTGGTTCATCCTTACCCGGGTCACGTAAGCCTTGCTCCATCTGCCACTTTATATTGCTGCGTGGGTCTCAGCATCAAGTCACTTTACCTTACTTCAGCATCCATGTTTATTTAGGGGCTGATCATTTTTAGCACAACTAGCACTTTATCACATGATTTATGTATGCATTATGGTATGATATTTTCAAATCCCCTTGTTATGAGATATTGATTATGCACTTTTGGATCACGTATGCACTTTAATTGAGATTTGGTTATCTGAACCCGGGTTCTATCCCTGCGGCAGCTCTTATATTGAGCTGCCCAGGTGATCTCTGTATTTGAATATCTATACTCCAACTGAGTGTATATAATTTATAACATATATAATACAATATTATTACGATATGGGATGTCCAATGTATTTTTAGATTTTTTTATATGATGGTGCTCTTGTGAAGTTTAATAAATGTTTTCTGATAATTGATTATAAATAGGTGTGGTGCTGTTTTGGTCATATTCCTTGAGCTATACTTTACTTAGTGACTTAGCACACACTTATTGCAACATGAGTGCATGAATCTTGCTTTAAAGTATCTGACTAAGTGTGGATTCCCAGCTACTGCCGGTTCTAACTTCTGGCACACTGTCGGATCTGACTATGGTCTGAGAGCTAACACATATAGTATTCACAACAGCAGACAAAGAGCAACTGACAGGCCAGATCTATATATACTTGGAGCGCTCCTCAGCTCCACCCCTAACACTCAGCCAATCAGAAGAGCAACTGAAGTCAGCTGACCGGCAGGTCAGCTGACTGCCCTTCTACTTGCATAAAGGTCCTGTCGTCTTGCGCGCGCGTAAGCCTCAGCCTCTGAGTGTCAGAGAGGCTCTGCCCAATGTCCGCATTCAAATAAGAGTTAGCAGCTGCCAGCTGGGTCGCGGGAACCGCCGCCATGCCACCAGCCGCGGCGACGGTAACCCTGCTGCCCTGTGACAGTATGTTGGAACGTGACTGTGCGGTGGAAACCGCCGGCTGAGACGCAGAGACCGCCGCCATGTTACTCACTGTGGCGGCGGTACTTCTGCTAACCCTTGCACATTTACAGAGATATTACTCCCACCCAGCATGGGTATGTGTAAAAATACACCACAAAACACATTATACTACTTCTCCTGAGTACAGCGGTACCACATGTGTGGCACTTTTTTGGACAATAGTGTGTAAAAAAAAATCAAAAAAATGTCATTTACAGAGATATTTCTCCCACCCAGCATGGGTATGTGTAAAAATACACCCCAAAACACATTATACTACTTCTCCTGAGTACGGCAATACCACATGTGTGGCACTTTTTTGCATCCTAACTGCGATAAGGGGCCCAAAGTCCAATGAGCATCTTTAGGCTTTACAGGGGTGCTTACAATTTAGCACCCCCCAAAATGCCAGGACAGTAAACACACCCCACAAATGACCCCATTTTGGAAAGTAGACACTTCAAGGTATTCAGAGAGGAGCATAGTGAGTCCGTGGCAGATTTCATTTTTTTTGTCGCAAGTTAGAAGAAATGGAAACATTTTTTTTTTTTTTGTCACAAAGTGTCATTTTCCGCTAACTTGTGACAAAAAATAAAATCTTCTATGAACTCACCATGCCTCTCAGTGAATACTTTGGGATGTCTTCTTTCCAAAATGGGGTCATTTGGGGGGTATTTATACTATCCTGGACATGACAGGTGGTCAGAAAAGTCACAGATGCTTCAAAATGGGAAAATTTACTTTTGGCACCACAGTTTGTAAACGCTATAACTTTTACCCAAACCAATAAATATACACTGAATGGATTTTTTTTTATCAAAGACATGTAGCAGAATAACTTTCGTGCTCAAATGCATAGGACATTTTACTTTATTTGAAAAATGTCAGCACAGAAAGTTAAAAAAGGTCATTTTTTTTACAAAATTCATGTCTTTTTTGATGAATATAATAAAAACTAAAATTCGCAGCAGCAATCAAATAGCACCAAAAAAAAGCTGTATTAGTGACAAGAAAAGGAGGTAAAATTCATTTAGGTGGTAGGTTGTATGAGCGAGCAATAAACCGTGAAAGCTGCAGTGGTCTGAATGGAGAAAAAGGCTCTGGTCCTTAAAGGAATACTGTAGGGGGGTCTGGGAAAATGAGTTGAACTTACCCATTGCTTCTAATGGTCACCTGCAGACATTTTGTACCCGCACAGCCACTCACCGATGCTCCGGCCCCGCCTCCAGTTCACTTCTGGAATTTCAGACTTTAAAGTCTGAAAACCACTGGGCCTGCGTAGCTGTGTCCTCGCTCCCGCTGATGTCACCAAGAGTGTACTGCGCAGGCACAAACCATACTGGGCATGTGTTATAGACTCCTGGTGACATCAGCAGGAGCGAGGACACGGCAGCGCAGGTGCAGTGGTTTTCAGACTTTAAAGTCTGAAATTCCAGAAGTGAACCGGAGGCGGGGCCGGAGCATTGGCGAGTGGCTGCACGGGCACGGTACATCTCTGGGGACCATTAGAAGCCCCGGGTAAGTTCAACTCATTTTCCCCCGACCCCACTACAGTATTCCTTTAAGAGGTAGAAAGACTGTGGTCCTCAAGTGGTTAACCTTCCTGGCGGTAACCCCGCAGGAGGTTTTCTCAGGCCCTACTGGGCCGATTTGCTTAATTTTTCTTTTGCTGAACGCAGCTAGCACTTTGCTAGCTGCGTCAGCAACCCGATCGCCGCCGGCCCACGCTCGATCGCCGCTATCCGCTCCGCCGCGCCGCCCCCCCCCCAGACCCCGTGCGCTGCCTGGCCAATCAGTGCCAGGCAGCGCTGAGGGGTGGATCGTGACTCCCAAAGACGTCGCTGACGTCGGTGACGTCGGTGACGTCATCCCGCCCTGTCGCCATGGCGACGGGGGAAGCCCTCCAGGAAATCCCGTTCTTTGAACGGGATTTCTTGATCGGAGATCGCCGGAGGCGATTGAAGCGGGCGGGGGGATGCCGCTGAGCAGCGGCTATCATGTAGCGAGCCTTCGGCTCGTTACATGATTTAAAAAAAAAAAAAAAAACTGCTGCGCTGCCTCCTGGCGGAAAACATTAGACCACCAGGAGGGTTAAAAATTGTTTTAACAGTTATTGCCTGTTCCTGGGTATCCACAAACGTACTCCTCTGAAACGTTACCTAATGATCTATAGTATTTTGCATCTACAACCCATACGCTTGGATCAAGCACAGATAGACAGATCTGGCGCTGATCCCTGCATACAGCTAAGGGTTAAGTTAAAGTGTTCTCAGTGTGTGAGGAACCCTTTGGAGTCAGAACGCTCCTCTCAGCTAGTCGGTTCATAGATCACAAACCCACATATGGGCGCCTATGGACAAATTGACAGCACAACGGAGTTTCTGAATCTGAAGCGATTAACCCAATCACAGATCGGCCGTCTGGTCTGTGACAGGTGGGGCCAAACATACATGACCCGTCTTCCAGGGAAGTTTGAGTGCCACTGTGCTGTACCCCAGAATACACATAATCTGACAGCATTTTACCCAAAATACACATAATCTGCATTTCACCCCAAATACACGTAATCTGGCAGTATGTAACCCAAAAATACACGTAATCTGGCACTATTTCACCCCCCAAAAATAAACGTAATCTGGCAGTATGTAACCCAAAAATACACGTAATCTGGCAGTATGTAACCCAAAAATACACGTAATCTGGCAGTATGTAACCCAAAAATACACGTAATCTGGCAGTATGTAACCCAAAAATACACGTAATCTGGCACTATTTCACCCCCCAAAAAAATAAATGTAATCTGACAGCATTTTACCCAAAATACACATAATCTGCATTTCACCCCAAATACATGTAATCTGGCAGTATGTAACCCAAAAATACACGTAATCTGGCACTATTTCACCCCCCAAAAAATAAATGTAATCTGGTAGCGTTTCACCCCAAATACACATAATCTGCATTTCAACCGAAAATACACATAATCTGACAGCATTTCACCCAAAATACATTAAAAGGTATTACTTTTACAAGACTTTGTTTTTTTCTACCTACCCAAAATACATGTAATCTGGCAGTGATTCACCCCAAATACACATAATCTGGCATCGTTTAACCCAACATACACGTAATCTGACAGCATTTCACCTAAATTACACTTAATATGGCAGTGTTTCTCCCAAAAAAACAGGTAACATGTAGCTAGATGTGCTGTAATATTGCTGTAATATAACTAGCAGTCAAGGAGATATGTGTACACCACTCCTGACTGCCTACTTATTATATTACACTTCTGGCACTGCAGCATGTAAAGGGGGCCATACACTGATAGATTTGCAGCAGATTTGACCATCAGATAGATTTCTGTCAGATGCCTGTCAGATCAAAATATATTGGAAATCTATTGAAAATCGATCTAAAGGCATTACTGCACCATTACATCCAATGCAACTCTATGGGCCATTGATCTGCTGCCAGCAGCAGATCGACCTAGATTTTCCATCCTGTCAGACAGATCAAATCAATCGAAATCGGCTGCAAATCGATTGATCGGCCGCTCGATCGTGCATTGATTTGCGATCCATTCAATCGAATCGATCAATTGATAGAACGCTGAAATCGACCAGTGTATGGGCCTCTTAACAAAGCTCTGGCTGCTCAGTGCTGTCCATGCTGGGAGGGGGGAAATCTTGATACAGAAGATATACTGCTAATGCCTTGCTGAACAGTCAGATAAGTGAAGACAATAAACACACATTGCTGCTAATTTAACCCCTACCACCTCCTGAATAAGATTCTTTCAGCTGAGTGATTACTACACTAGACACTGAGGAGTTGATAGCAACCCCCTTGTGCAGGAACATGGTCTGTCCTGCAGAACTGACACGGTTTTGTATCTGGACACCTTTTGTATCTGGAGGCCTGGGGATGATTTTACAGCAGAGAGGCAGAGCTCTGTGAGGAAAGAAACTGCTCCAAGTACTGGTGGTAATAAGTGCCCTAACACCTAGGTTCTCAACATGCGGTACACATACCGCAGGGGGTACTTCTGATGGTTCCAGGGGGTACTCGGGCTTGATATACTTAACCAAGAATAACAAATTTAGAGTTTTAGAAAATGATAAATCTTATTTAAACACCACCAAATGAGTATTTTAGCTAATTAAAACCAATAGCAAATGCTTGGAAATTGTTTAGAACCAATTATCATGTACTATGATTAAATATATATTTGTCAAGGGGTACTTGTGATAATGTTTACTATGCTAGGGGGTACTTGGTGAGTACAGGGTTTTAAAAGGGGTACATACCAATAAAATGTTGAGAAACACTGCCCTAACATACAGTATTTAAAAAAAAGTTGCTTTAATTGATAGTTGTCCTTTAAAGAGACACTAAAGCAAAATAAAAAAAAAATAAAAAAAAAAATGATATAATGAATTGGTTGTGTAGTACGGATAATTACTAGAACATTAGTAGCAAAGAAAATATATTCATATCATTCACTAATATTTGCAGTTTACTCAGCATTGTACAGAGCAGTCTTGTGAACTATTGGCCTGTCCTTTGGAGAGAAAAAGAAAATACAATGACTGACAGTTGAGATAACAAGCTTTGGAAGACAGAGCTCTCTGCGACTTTGAAAGTCGTGGAGCGCAATAATTTTTTTTGCATAAATAACAACTGGAATTTCTTAACTCTTCCTGTACTGGAAACAATATTAGACTTATGTCTCTGCTCCTAATGTTTTATTTCTTAGCTGTACTACATATACAAATCATCATTATATAATCATTTTTTTTTCGCTTCAGTGTCTCTTTAAAGAGAACCTGAATTGAAGATAAAAAGTCAAAATAACCATACGCTGGTCATACTTACCTCCTGTGTAGTCTACTACTCAATCTCTTTCTCCTCTCCTGCGTCCCATTTGTCCACTGTGATCAATGGAATTCTCCATCCTCCATTTTAAAAATGGCCATTATTACCCCATAACAGCTTTCTGGTCAGCACACTGTTAAACTGTAATATCGCCCACTTGAGCCATAGGTAAACATGGACATTACCTTGCACATTCAGTTGTAACTGACAGCTGCTGATAGACTGACAGACAGGAAACTGCCAGGAGTACCATGGTTCTCAGAGTTTCTTGTGGGAGGGGTTTCACCACAATATCAGCCATACAGCGCCCCCTGATGGTCTGTTTGTGAAAAGGAATAAATTTCTCATGGGAAAGGGGGTATCAACTAATGATTTGTCACGGTTTCTCTTTAAGGTGGTCATTAATGATACAATTTGTCTGAACGATTTGTTTACAAACGATTCTTCGCATGAATGACCGGAAATGATCATCTGGTACCACTAATGGAAAACAAAAACTCTCCCAACCAATCCGATTAGATTAATGAAATTGATCCTTCATTAATCTGAATGGATTGGTTCGGAGATTTTTGCCCATTAGTGCTACCAGATGATCATTTCCGCTCGCTCATATAAAAAATTTAAAAAAACGATCGTTCTGCAAATTGTATCATTAGTGTCCGATGACACCTCGCCCCGAGCCCGGGAAAGCATGGAGCCAGTGTACCGGAGAGGAAAGTGATAAAACCATTTGTACACTGTAATGATCGCTGCTGCAGCAGGCATTGCTGGAAGTAGTAGTGCTGCAGCTCAGGTAGTTCTCATCTCTTTACATGCAAGCTGCATAGCTTTGTCTGCCTTTCCCTGCTGTCAGCTTGTGACTGATTATCATTCACCTGTGTGGGAATCTGCATGTCTGCTCCCATTGGATGACCTCAGTATAAAGATCTGCTTCCTGCAGGGTTTCCTTGGGTTTTCATAGCTTCAGTTTAAGCATGTCTTGCTGTCGCTTCAGCCCCCGATCGTGTTTCTTGTTCTAAAGATACTTTGCTGGTTTTGCATCATATATTGGTTCATTGCCCATATATATGCATACCAGCACGTTTATTATTTTCCTTGTATTCGTGTTACGTTGATACATCAGTGTCGCTGATGTATACGTACACAAACTGTTTATTTCCTGTGTTCAGTTAGTCAGCTTTCCAGCACGTTTTGGTAGTTTGCGCGTACCGTGAGCACCCGTGCTGAGCTAGTTATCCTGTTCCTGGTCCTGTTTGTGGATTGCGTTCATCTCTGCGAGGAGATAACGAATCCTTCTGAATCCTGTTCTGTTACCGTTTGTGGATTGCGTTCATCTCTGCGAAGAGATAGCGAATCCTTCTGAGTCCTGTTCCCTGTATTACTCCAGTCCTAGTCAGCGTTCCTGCTTATGTCATATATCGGTTCATTGCCGATATATACATATGTTAGTCAGACGTTACAAATAGTTTCATTGATAGCTGTAATTGTAATATGCTAGGAAAACATACTTATTGTATATTTATCTGTGTTACGTTCATCTATCTTGATCCTGCTATTTCCTGACTATCCTGTCCTGTCTTTGTGAGGCACGCCATCGCCGCAACGCATTGGCTGCCTCATTCCAGTCTGTCTGGTTTTGGACGCTTGCTGTCGCTAAGTAGCCGCTAGCTAGCAAGCGTTCATTCTGTCTACCTGTCCTGATCTCCTCAGTTCTGGTTTATGCGCTCAGCGCTACTTTGCGCTGAGACGTTATAACGAAAGCATTGTTTGTGGCTGTCAGATCTGCACCGGCTCTGTGCGCCACAATCTCCTATTGGAGTCAGTCCTCCCCTCCACTATACTAGGGATAGCCTGTTTCCTGGTGCTAGTGTGTGTACCTCCTCCACGTCAGCTCATGCGTTGCATGCTGACTGTGGAGAATACACCACCAAGCCTCACATTATGAAAACCCCATTACCAATCCCCATTGTGGGGGGGATTCCCAGAAAGTATGACACTGTTAATTATGGTTCCTGTTCCTTTAAGAAATTTGAAGAACTTAACTCTGAAACAGAAAATGAGTTTTTCTCTGAATGTGCCTGTTTGTTATGTTAGGTTTCTTCTATTTGCAGACACGCATGGTAGATTATAACTGAGAGGCTTTAATCATGCTTATCACACAAGCCTGTGTCCTTACACATACACAGGGAGGAACCAACAAGTTGTACAAAGCTGAATCCTTAATAACAGTAGTGAGACATCTAGTGGCTAAACTGCAATACTACATATTGCTACATCCTTTCTCTTTTAACTGAAAAAAGGTAAACACAAAACAGTATAAAATTCAACCAAAACTCTAGCTATACTGATCTGTCTACAGAGTTTGTACATTAAACATAATCGTTCATATGAGCTGGTTTTCTAGTTGTTCTGCCTGCTCGTGTTACATAAGGTGCCTGTCCATGTTCTTGTGCTGATACAGGCAGACCACTGTCTACTGCCATCTCTCTGCCAACTGCAGTCTCTCTCTGCTCTTCTTGTGTTGCTCTTGTTGCTTCTATATCTGCAGATGTAGATGGATAAGTGTAATTGTCCCAATCTGGCTCACTTGGCCTCATCCTGAATCTCTCCTCAGTCTTTCTTAAATGCCTCCGATTTCTTCTCAGTTTTCTTCCTTCCTCTGTTATCACTTCATAGGACCGAGATCCTAATTTCCCCACAACTTTTGCCTTATGCCACTGTTTTTGATACTTGTTCATTGGCTGAACGCGTACTGTATCATTTCTCTGGAGATCAGGTAGATCTTTGGCTGACTTATCATAGTACAATGCCTGTCGACTTTGATTCCTCTGCAGTTTTTCTTTGCAGTTCTCCACAAGTTTTGGTCTCAACAGACGACTCATGGTTGGTAATAGAGTCCTAGTGCGCCTGCTCATAAGTCTCTGTGTTGGACTAGTCTCCAGGCCTTGACTGGGTGTATTTCTATAATCCAGCAAACTCAAATAAACATCTGTGCCAGCCTGTTCTGCTTTCTGCATCAGTTTTTTGGCTGTCTTTACTGCTGACTCTGCTTTGCCATTGCTTTGAGGATATCCAGGTGATGAAGTTTGGTGATGAAAATCCCATACCCTGCTGAATTGTTTAAAGTCATCCGAGGTAAACTGAGGCCCATTATCAGAGAATACAATTTTCAGAATGCCATACCTTGCAAAATGCGCTTTCAGTTTCTTGATCATAGTCTTTGCCCTTGTGTCTTGTAAGTAGTCCACTTCCCAGAAGTTAGAGAAATAGTCCACAGTTACCAAGTACTCTTTGTTATTCCAGCTAAACAAATCTAGGCCTACTTTGGACCATGGCCTATCTGGAATTGCATGTGGTTGCAAAGTTTCTTTTTGCTGCTTGTCAGACCATGATGCACATATGTCACATTTTGCAATCCATTGTTTTATGTGATCATTCATTCCTGGCCAGTAAACACATTCCCGTGCTCTGCGTAGACATCCTTCTACACCCGTGTGAGTGGAGTGCAATCTCTCTAGTAGGCTCCTTCTCATTGATTCTGGTATAACTGCTCTTTCACCTTTAAATATGACACCATCCTGCACTGACAGTTCATCTCTTACATGGAAAAAGGGCAATACTTCAACTGGTGCATGTTGTTTATATTTAGGCCAGCCTTCTAATATGACATTTTTCAAAATGTGCAGTTTCTTGTCTTTTTCTGTATTGCTCTGTATTTCTTCTAACCGGTCTTTTGATACAGCTAAGTACTCACACATGTTAATATTCTCAATGTCTTTTCCACCTTCTGCTCCAGTGGGTAAGTAGGCTCTACTCAGCGTATCTGCGATAAGTAAATCTTTTCCTGGGCAGTAGCTGATGTCAAAATCATATTTCTGTAGTTGAAGAAGCATGCGCTGCAGTCGTTTTGGTGCATTTAATAGCGGCTTCTTTGTAATAATCTCCAGAGGCTTATGATCTGAATGCACTTGTACCTGTCGTCCATAGGTATATTGGTGAAATCTTTCCATCCCAAATAGCACTGCCAGTAGTTCTTTCTCAATCTGTGCATAAGCCTGTTCTGTAGGTGTGAGAGCTCTGCTTGCAAAAGCAATAGGCTGTTTTCTCTGCATTAATGTGGCTCCAAGGCCTGTTTCTGAAGCATCACTGTAATGATCGCTGCTGCAGCAGCTATTACTGGAAGTAGTAGTGCTGCAGCTCAGGCAGTTCTGATCTATTTCCATGCAAGTTGCATAGCTTTGTCTGTCTTTCCCTGCTGTCAGCTTGTGACTGATTATCATTCACCTGTGTGGGAATCTGCATGTCTGCTCCCATTGGATGACCTCAGTATAAAGATCTGCTTCCTGCAGGGTTTCCTTGGGTTTTCATAGCTTCAGCTTAAGCCTGTCTTGCTGTCGCTTTAGCCCCCGATCATGTTTCTTGTTATAAAGATACTTTGCTGGTCTTTGCATCATATATTGGTTCATTGCCAATATATATGCATACCAGCACGTTTATTATTTTCCTTGTATTTGTGTTACGTTGATATATCAGTGTCGCTGATGTATACGTACACGAACTGTTTATATCCTGTGTGCAGTTAGTCAGCTTTCCAGCACGTTTTGGTAGGTTGCGCGTACCGTGACCACCCGTGCTGAGGTAGTTACCCTGCTCCTGGTTCTGTTTGTGGATTGCGTTCATCTCTGCGAAGAGATAACGAATCCTTCTGAATCCTGTTCTGTTACTGTTTGTGGATTGCGTTCATCTCTGCGAAGAGATAACGAATCCTTCTGAATCCTGTTCTGTTACCGTTTGTGGATTGCGTTCATCTCTGCGAAGAGATAACGAATCCTTCTGAATCCTGTTCTGTTACTGTTTGTGGATTGCGTTCATCTCTGCAAAGAGATAACAAATCCTTCTGAATCCTGTTCTGTTACTGTTTGTGGATTGCGTTCATCTCTGCGAAGAGATAGCGAATCCTTCTGAGTCCTGTTCCCTGTGTTACTCCATTCCTAGTCAGCGTTCCTGCTTATGTCATATATCGGTTCATTGCCGATATATACATATGTTAGTCAGACGTTACAAATAGTTTCATTGATAGCTGTAATTGAAATACGCTAGGAAAACATACTTATTGTATATTTATCTGTGTTACGTTCATCTATCTTAATCCTGCTATTTTCTGACTATCCTGTCCTGTCTTTGTGAGGCACGCCATCGCCGCATCGCATTGGCTGCCTCATTCCAGTCTGTCTGGTTTTGGACGCTTGCTGTCGCTAAGTAGCCGCTAGCTAGCAAGCGTTCATTCTGTCTACCTGTCCTGATCTCCTCAGTTCTGGTTTATGCGCTCAGCGCTACTTTGCGCTGAGACGTTATAACGAAAGCATTGTTTGTGGCTGTCAGATCTGCACCGGCTCTGTGCGCCACAATCTCCTATTGGAGTCAGTCCTCCCCTCCACTATACTAGGGATAGCCTGTTTCCTGGTGCTAGTGTGTGTACCTCCTCCACGCCAGCTCATGCGTTGCATGCTGACTGTGGAGAATACACCACCAAGCCTTACATTATGAAAACCCCATTACCAATCCCTATTGTGGGGGGGATTCCCAGAAAGTATGACACTGTTAATTATGGTTCCTGTTCCTTTAAGAAATTTGAAGAACTTAGCTCTGAAACAGAAAATGAGTTTTTCTCTGAATGTGCCAGGTTCCTGACCAATCCTGATCTCCAAGCGACTCCTGTTTCAACCTGGGCACTCCAACTAAGTTATATTTTGTTTAAAGGGGAATTATTCCAGTGGGCATTTGATGTTCTCAATCATTCCGATTTGAAAGATAGACCGCTGGAATTTCTAGCGTTTGTGATCCATAACTGGTTGCGCATAGATCCATTGCCTTTTCCTCTTAATGAACTCCTGGCAGCAGGCCAATCAGCTGCTCCTTCAATTGCTTGCAAAAATGACCAGCAAGCAGAAAGTGTTACTGATAATTTTCCTGCAGCTTTGAATAAATCACCAAAAACCGCAAGGTCAAAGGCAAAACGCAAACGTTCTAAGAAACGTGTCCAATCTGCAGAATCGTTATCCTTAGCGACTGAGACCTATAATGAGATTCTGCCATTAACAGATAATGAAATGCAATTGTCTTTCAGGGGAGTTAAATGGACTTATGAAACTACTAATGAACTTTCCTCCCTGGCTAGGGAAAATAAAGATTTTTGTTTAAAAGAATTATCTGAGTATGATTATGATGAGATATTACAGAGTATTGAACAAATCAACTTATTTGTGAACCAAGGGAAGTTTGCATACACTACAGTTCAACACTTGCTACAGGTATTGGAGATTCTTAAGAATAAGGAATCTGCCAATCACCTGCTAATTAACCCTATACATGTGCCTGCCACAATCATATCTGCAGACTGTGATCAGCCTAAATGTTTCGCTGTTAAGTATGCATGGGATCCTCCATTCGAGAGGGGAGAGATGGAAGCCCTGGTCTGTGAATGGAAGAATGATTCAAGTTCATTTTGTCAATTTTACAGTGCAAAAAGTGAAATGGTATTGAACGCATGCATTAAGTCAGCCTATAACCTAATAGAGGCTGGTGTGTGTAGGTATGACTGTGTGGCTCCCTTGATTGATGTGTGGGAACTGATTTTGGATGATTTTTATGTGACTCCGAATTCGCAAATTTGGCGTTCTGACCCGCCTGCTTCAGCACCTTTGGCTGATTCAGCAGGTGATTCGGAGCTCTTTTTGTGTGAAATTGAAGTTCCTGCAATTCCACCCTGTACCATGGATAACTCAGTGTTACTTCCCAGTAAAACAGAAGCCACTGATACATTCTTAACCTTGCCCTGCGCAAATTTCTCAGCAGAGAATCCAGAGGTCCTGCTGACTTCCGAGTCCAGCCTAGCCAGTACTCATGACTCTTTGTTTAGTGAAACAGACACCAGAAAAATCTTGCCTGTCTCTGCAAACACTTCTGCAGAAATTACCTGTGCTAATAAAGTTCAACTCCTGTCTGATCCAGCAGATGCGCAAACATTGTGTCTTGATCTTCCTGTTTCTACACCTCGCTCTAGTTTCGTGAATAGCTCAGAGCATCTGCTATGTGAACCTGAAATCGCAGAATTATTACCTTGTTCAGAAAATTTTCCAATAAACTTGCCCTGTACCATGAATTGTGCAGTAGATCTCTCCAATGAAACTCAGGTCACAGAATCATTATGCTTTCCAGCAGGTGCTTCCATGGTTTTGCCCTGCAATATGGACTGTTCAGTGATCCTGTCCAGTGAAGCTGTGGTCGCAGAGTCTTATGCTTCACCCAGTATTTTGGATACTTTAAACCCTCTAGCAGAGGAGGCTGAAGCACTGCTTACCTCAGTTGGTGTTGCAGTAATATTCACTTGTCTAGCAGCTGTTTTGGAATTACAGTCTGCTCTAATAAAACTTGATGAATTTCTGCCCAGCAAAGCAGAAGCCATTGAAATATTGTCCTCGTCAGCAAGTGTGTCAGATACCTTGCCCTGTACACAGTCTGATTTAACCAATGTTGTTGAGTCCCTCTCCAGTGTTGTAACAGCCGAGGAACTCCAGCCCTGTCCTCTGAATGTTTTAGAAGTCTTGCCCTGTAACATGGATAATTCTGATTCTCTGGTCAAAATAATAGAAATCTCAGAATTTCAGTCCGGTCTGATGAGTGTTCCTGAAACCCAGCCCTGTATCCTGAAAGATTCTAGTTCTCTGGCCGCTGTGGCAGAGGTTCCAGAGTCCCCTTCCTGTCCAGGGAATTCCTCAGTTTTGCCTAGTCCAGTGGGGGCTGCTGCAATACTGACTTGTTCTGCAGCGCCTCATGAGCTCCAATCCAGTGTATTAAATGAGTCTCTGTCCAGTCCAGAGGTAGTTGTGGAGTCCCTATCTGGTTCAGTGCATACATCAGAAGATTTGTCCTGTTTTGTTGGTGCCCCTGAATCTGATTTGTTACTGACTTTGCTGGAATTAGCGACATCTAAGTCTGATCCAGCATTCTCGTGTAAAAGTCCAGTGGTTGCGAAGTTTAGTCATGATGATTTTTTTTTGGCCAGTCCTGGTTTTGGTCCTGTCTTGGCTGACCCTGAGGCTCACAGTTCCTTGACATGCCCAGAGGTTTCTCTTGTGCCGGTGTGCCCAGATGTTCTTTGTGTGCCAGAATGCCCAAGTGTGTCTAAGGTGTTAGCGTGCTCTGATGCTTCCTTAGTGGGAACATGTTCTGATGTTGCCAGTCTGCCTGCATGCCCAGAGATGGTTCTGGTCCCTGAAAGCCCTGATATTGATGTTTGTCCTTGTGGCCCTGACTCGGGAATTGCCCTAGGTTCCATAGGGGTTCTTGATAGTTCTCCATGTGAGCCTAAGGGGCGTTCTGACCTATGGGGATCTCTTTGGAGCTTCAAGGTGTTCTGGGAGGTCTCTGAGAAAACCTGTCCTAGTGCCTTGGACTGGTTCAACAGTGGGTTTTGTGTTGGTAAAGACAGTACCGGTGGGCATTGCAAAGGCTTTGGCGTTTCTGAACGGTTCCTGGAAGGCGGTGGGTATCGCTCAGGGAATTTCGGAGGGCTTTCTTCTGGAAATCATGGTTCTGATGGGTGTCACACTGGGGCTTGTGGTACTGATGGGCGTGGTTCTGTAGGTTCTGGTTCTGATGGGTCCAGTCTTGTGGGGACTGATTCTGGAATTCGGTCTTGCCAGGCTGTCCCGGTCATCATGAATTATCAGTCAGACTGTTTTGTTGGGAATTTCGGTTTTGAAAAGCGTCTGGAATCCGCTTTTAAAGGCGGGGGTACTGTAATGATCGCTGCTGCAGCAGCTATTACTGGAAGTAGTAGTGCTGCAGCTCAGGCAGTTCTGATCTATTTCCATGCAAGTTGCATAGCTTTGTCTGTCTTTCCCTGCTGTCAGCTTGTGACTGATTATCATTCACCTGTGTGGGAATCTGCATGTCTGCTCCCATTGGATGACCTCAGTATAAAGATCTGCTTCCTGCAGGGTTTCCTTGGGTTTTCATAGCTTCAGCTTAAGCCTGTCTTGCTGTCGCTTTAGCCCCCGATCGTGTTTCTTGTTATAAAGATACTTTGCTGGTCTTTGCATCATATATTGGTTCATTGCCAATATATATGCATACCAGCACGTTTATTATTTTCCTTGTATTTGTGTTACGTTAATACATCAGTGTCGCTGATGTATACGTACACGAACTGTTTATATCCTGTGTGCAGTTAGTCAGCTTTCCAGCACGTTTTGGTAGGTTGCGCGTACCGTGACCACCCGTGCTGAGGTAGTTACCCTGCTCCTGGTTCTGTTTGTGGATTGCGTTCATCTCTGCGAAGAGATAACGAATCCTTCTGAATCCTGTTCTGTTACTGTTTGTGGATTGCGTTCATCTCTGCGAAGAGATAACGAATCCTTCTGAATCCTGTTCTGTTACTGTTTGTGGATTGCGTTCATCTCTGCGAAGAGATAACGAATCCTTCTGAATCCTGTTCTGTTACCGTTTGTGGATTGCGTTCATCTCTGCGAAGAGATAGCGAATCCTTCTGAGTCCTGTTCCCTGTATTGCTCCAGTCTAAGTCAGTGTTCCTGCTTATGTTATATATCGGTTCATTGCCGATATATACATATGTTAGTCAGACGTTACAAATAGTTTCATTGATAGCTGTAATTGTAATATGCTAGGAAAACATACTTATTGTATATTTATCTGTGTTACGTTCATCTATCTTAATCCTGCTATTTTCTGACTATCCTGTCCTGTCTTTGTGAGGCACGCCATCGCCGCATCGCATTGGCTGCCTCATTCCAGTCTGTCTGGTTTTGGACGCTTGCTGTCGCTAAGTAGCCGCTAGCTAGCAAGCGTTCATTCTGTCTACCTGTCCTGATCTCCTCAGTTCTGGTTTATGCGCTCAGCGCTACTTTGCGCTGAGACGTTATAACGAAAGCATTGTTTGTGGCTGTCAGATCTGCACCGGCTCTGTGCGCCACAATCTCCTATTGGAGTCAGTCCTCCCCTCCACTATACTAGGGATAGCCTGTTTCCTTGTGCTAGTGTGTGTACCTCCTCCACGCCAGCTCATGCGTTGCATGCTGACTGTGGAGAATACACCACCAAGCCTTACAATCACATTGCAATACCACGGCTTCCTCTGGGTTAAAGTATTTAAGGGTGGCTGTGTCTGCAATCGCTTTTTTCACCTCTTGGAATGCAGTCTCCTGTATGTCTGTCCATTCCCAGAGTACATCTTTATGGGTTAACTGTCTCAACGGCTCACACATGTCTGAGAGATGCTTACAGAATTTAGAAAGGTAATTGACCATACCCAGGAACCGCAAAACTCCTCGTACATCTGTAGGTGTAGGCATTTCTTGTACAGCCTTCACTTTTTCAGGATCTACTTTCAAACCATTTGAGGTTAGCAGATGTCCAATGTATGGAACTTCAGTCATTTTCATTCTGAATTTTTCCAAATTTAGTTTAATTTTCTTCTCTCTACACCTGTTCAAGAATTGTATCATCTTCTGATCATGATCTTTCATTGCTGATTCCTTGTCATCGCCTTCCCCAACTATCAATATATCATCTGCTATTGTTTTTATTCCTGGGAGTCCTTCTAAGGCTTGATTTAACTTCTGTTGAAAGACTTCTGGAGCCGGACTGGCTCCCATGGGCAATCTCAGCCACCGATAACGCCCAAACGGAGTAGAAAATGTTGTCAAGTAACTTGATTGCTCATCTAATTTCACATGCCAGAATCCATTTTTAACATCACATACTGAAAAAATCCTAGCTTTTGACAAATCAGGCAAAATGTCTTCTATTATAGGCATGGGGTAATGGTTTCTCTTCAGTGCTCTATTCCGAAGTTCGGAGTCTATGCATATTCTGAGTTTGCCTGAGGGTTTCTTCACAATCACTAAACTGCTTATCCAGTCTGTACTTTCATGTACTGGTGCGATTATATGTCTGGACTGTAGATCTTTTAGCTCATCCTTTAGTGGCTGCATTAAAGATACAGGTACTCTTCTGGTTGGTAATCTAGAGGGCTGTATTGACGAGTCTATTTCAAACTTGTATGTGCCTTCCAGGCAACCATCACCCTCAAAGAGATCTGCATAATGTGTCCGTACAAACTGTAAATCCAGATTACCACTTGTCTTTTGCTCCAACATGCTGGTTTGCTGGGAGACATCCAGAGACATAATGTTGTGAGACTGTACTTTTATCAAGTCCATAGCCTGAACTGCTTTTACTCCCAACAGGGGACTGTGATCGCCATTGTTTACCACAATAAATTCAAGCCTATAACTTTTCCTATTACACGGGTTTCTTATTTTCAGTCTGCATGTGCCCATGGGTTTCAGGGTGGTTTTATTATACATCATTAATACTTGATCTGTAGGCTGAATTGTTACTTGTGTGTTAATTAGAGTATAAGGAATAACATTGCAGCTTGCTCCACAGTCCAGCTGAAATCTGACAGGTCTCTCATCCAGCAAGAAAGTTGCAAAAAGTTGTTTTGCATCCTTATATTCCTGTTGCTTTACCATATTAACACTCTCTGCTGCTGGCTGTAGTTGTATCCACCACAAGTCTTCAGCACTGTGAGAGTCTGTATTCTGTGTCACGGTGTTTACTGGTCTCTGGTTTAGTCTTTTCTGTCTGCACTGAGTGGCAAAATGATTCTTTTTCCCACAGGATTTGCACAACTGTCCATATGCTGGGCACTTCTCCTTATCTCTCTCATGTCTTCTTCCACAATATTTACACTGTATGGTGCTTTCTGGAAACTTCTGCCTCCTGTGTGTGACTGATACAGCATGCACACCAACATCAGCTGAACTTTCTATCATCTTTAGGCTGTCTTTTGTGAGCTGGGAGGCTCTGCATATCTTAGTACATTTCTCTAGGTCTAGGTTTTCCTCTCTCAGTAATCTCTCTCTCAGGTGAGAGTCCTGGATTCCACATACTATCCTGTCTCTGATTAGAGAGTCTTTGAGATCACCGAACTCACAGCTTGCTGCTAGTATTTTCAGTTCTGTAACATAGCTGTCTATGGTTTCCCCAGTCTCCTGATTTCTTGAAAAAAACATAAATCTTTCCACAGTTTCATTCTTCTTAGGGTCACATTGTTTATCAAACATCTGAATAATGTCTTTCACAGTCATATCCTCTATGTCATTTCTTCTGACTAAAGTCTGTGATATTTCTCTGCCCTTCTCTCCTATTAAGTAGTGGAATAGTTTTATTTTGCGCTTTTCATCACTGGCTGCTACTGTGAGATCCACATACAATGTGAACTCTTCTTTCCATTGCTTCCATGCTTGGGCCAGATTAGATGAACTCACATCTAGTTTCCCAGGGGGTTTCAATCCACTCTCCATGCTGTCTTTAACTGTACAGGGACACTTTACTCACTGTTGCTGTGGCTGACTCTTCCTTGCAGGCTTGCTGCCTCTTCTTGTGAGTTCAGTTTGGTGCTCTGTTACTCTGAAGTCCTGTACACCGCTGCCACCATGTTTGTTATGTTAGGTTTCTTCTATTTGCAGACACGCATGGTAGATTATAACTGAGAGGCTTTAATCATGCTTATCACACAAGCCTGTGTCCTTTACACATACACAGGGAGGAACCAACAAGTTGTACAAAGCTGAATCCTTAATAATAGTAGTGAGACATCTAGTGGCTAAACTGCAATACTACATATTGCTACAGTGCCAGGTTCCTGGCCAATCCCGATCTCCAAGCGACTCCTGTTTCAACCTGGGCACTCCAACTAAGTTATATTTTGTTTAAAGGGGAATTATTCCAGTGGGCATTTGATGTTCTCAATCAGGCACGTGCAGAGGGGGGTGCTCTGGGTGCCCAGGCACCCCCCCTTTTTAAAATCTGCAAAAAAGGCCCCTCTGATCGCGCAAAATAAGCCCCGCCCCCTACCGCGGTAAGCCCCGCCCACCCGCGAGAAGCTCCGCCTCCGCCTGGGGCACTTTCAGGTGAAGATGCCTGGATAGGAATCCTAGTGTGGCATACTGACCTCACCCTCCACCTAGGACCCATACTGACCTCTACCTCCCCAAGCACCCATAGTGACTTCTCCCTCACCCACAGGGACCTCTCCATCCACCTAGCACCCAGTGACTTCTCCCTCCTCAGCACCCACAGTGAATTCTCCATCCACCTAGCACCCACAGTGACCTCTCCCTCCACCTAGCACCCACAGTGACCTCTCCCTCCACCTAGCAGTCACAGTGACCTCTCTCTCCACATAGCACCCACAGTGACCTCTCCCTGCACCTAGTACCCACAGTGACCTCATCCTCCACCAGCACCCACAGTGACTTCTCCCTCCACCTAGCACCCACAGTAACCTCTCCCTCCCCCAGCACCCACAGTGACCTCTCCCTTACCCAGCACCCACAGTGACCTCTCCCTCCACCTAGCACCCACAGTGACCTCTCCCTCCACATAGCACCCACAGTAACCTCTCCCTCCCCCAGCACCCACAGTGACCTCTCCCTTACCCAGCACCCACAGTGACCTCTCCCTCCACCAGCACCCACAGTGACCTCTCCCTCCACCTAGCACCCACAGTAACCTCTCCCTCCCCCAGCACCCACAGTGACCTCTCCCTTCACCTAGCACCCACAGTGACCTCTCCCTCCACCTAGCACCCACAGTGACCTCTCCCTTACCCAGCACCCACAGTGACCTCTCCCTCCACCTAGCACCCACAGTGACCTCTCCCTGCACCTAGCACCCACAGTGACCTCTCCCTCCACCAGCACCCACAGTGACCTCTCCCTCCCACAGTGACCTCTCCCTCCACCTAGCACCCACAGTGACCTCTCCCTCCCCCAGCACCCACAGTGACCTCTCCCTTCACCTAGCACCCACAGTGACCTCTCCCTCCACCTAGCACCCACAGTGACCTCTCCCTTACCCAGCACCCACAGTGACCTCTCCCTCCACCTAGCACCCACAGTGACCTCTCCCTGCACCTAGCACCCACAGTGACCTCTCCCTCCACCAGCACCCACAGTGACCTCTCCCTCCCACAGTGACCTCTCCCTCCCACAGTGACCTCTCCCTCCACCTAGCACCCACAGTGACCTCTCCCTCCACCTAGCACCCACAGTGACCTCTCCCTCCACCAGCACCCACAGTGACCTCTCCCTCCCACAGTGACCTCTCCCTCCACCTAGCACCCACAGTGACCTCTCCCTCCACCTAGCACTGACCTCTCCCTCCCACAGTGACCTCTCCCTCCCACAGTGACCTCTCCCTCCACCTAGCACCCACAGTGACCTCTCCCTCCACCTAGCACCCACAGTGACCTCCCCCTCCACCTAGCACCCACAGTGACCTCTCCCTCCACCAGCACCCACAGTGACCTCTCCCTCCCACAGTGTCCTCTCCCTTCACCTACCACCCACAATCACCTCTCCTCCCCAGCTCTAGCAGTGATCCTGCCTACCCCAGCACCCACACTGACCTATCCTTCCCCCAGCACCCACAGTGATCTTTCCCTCCCCCAGAGGCTACCCTCCTGTCCCCTGCAGTACTTACAGGGACCTCCCATCCCAAAAGCAGCGCCCACACTGATCTCTCCCAACACCCAGCATCCACAACAACTCCCTCCTCCAATAACTACAATGACCTCTCCCAGCACCCACAGTGACCTCCCCTTCCTCCAGCACTCATACTGACCTCTTCCTTCCACAGAACCCACAGTGACCTACCCTTCCACCAGCACCCACACTGACCTCTACCTCCCCTAGCAGCAACTATGTCATTCATAGCAGTACCCACAGTGACCTCCCGCTCCCTGCACCCACCACAATCCCACCAATATTCAGCACTCACATTACACTCAACCAGTAACCCCCACTATAGCAAGCACCCAGTACTTGCACCAAGCAACTTTCACCCAATACTTATGTCCGACCTCCATATGGCACTTAGTACTTGCATCATTCACCCTATAGCTGGCACCCAGTACTCACACCCACTTGGCACAGTACTTGCACATTATCTAAACTCACATAAACCAGTACCAGCACCCAAAGTACCTGCACTCAGAATCCACATGACACACAATGCCCACCCATAGCTAGCACCTAGTGCAGGCAATGCACCAAGTATTCGCACCAATGTACCTGCACCCAACACCCACATGTTTCATCTGCAGTAGTTCCAGTTGCACTAAGCCTCCACTTGGTGCCCAGCACAAACACCAAACACTCACATATGACATCTAGTACTTGCACCCAGAACTCACAAGGGCTTGAGTAACTGCAATCAACACCTACATGATGCTTGACACCAACCCATACAGCCAGAATCCACATGACACCCTGTGCCAGCACCCAGAACCCACATGGCACCCAGCTTCTGCATTTAGCACTCACATGACAACAAATACCCCACTAACCAGCACCCATTACCCAGATGTTACCATGTACTTGCTCCCAGTACCCACTTGGCACTCAGTATTTGCACCTAAGACCCACATGACACCCTATAACCCCCATAATCAACACCCACATGGCATAGTACTCACACAGCACAAAGTTCCAAAGCCATTATATGCACCTAGTACCCATCCATGGCCAGCACTCAAATAGCACCCAGTACCCACCCGTGGTCTGAACCCATATGAGACTCAGTGCTCTCCCATGGCACACATCCAGACCACACATGGCACTCCCTACTCACTCATGTCCAACACTCACATGGCCCCCGGTACCAATTAGCACTCACATGGCACCCACTATTGTTTATCGCCTTCTGCTACTCATTCAACACCCAATACAGCATAGCATCCACTGCAAATAAACACCCAATACAAACTGGACCTTGGTACTCAAAGCAGCTTGACACGTACTGTACTTTGGCACATCGGCACCCACTGCAACTTAGCACAAACTGGACCTTTGCGTCTTACCACCCACTGCATCTGTGCACCCACTGCACCTTGGCACTTATTATTTATTTATTGTATTTATAAAGCGCCAACATATTACGCAGCGTTGAACATTAATTTAGGTTACAGACAATATTTAGGGGTGACATACAGCAATATGACAATACAGGAATACAAGAAAACCAGATCACACACCATAGTATGAGTACCAGGTAATGCTTAGTCAGTCACTGGATGGAGCATGGAGATTAGGCAAGTTAGGTTCACTCAGATGCATAGCATGGGATCACAGTAATGAAGGTGCAAGATCAGGTAGGACACAAAAGGAGGAGGACCCTGCCCAAAGGCTTACAATCTAGAGGGAGAGGTAAGGACACGAATGGTAGGGGACTAGAGTTCAGCTGTAGGTTTAGAGCACTTGTGAGGGGTAGTAGGCCAGAGTGAAAAGGTGAGTTTTGAGGGCTTTCTTGAAGATGTTGAAGGAGGGGGCTGCCCTAATGGGTGGAGGTAGGGAGTTCCATAGTGTTGGAGCAGCTCTTGAGAAGTCCTGGAGGCGTGCATGGGACTGGGTGATGCGGGGGGCGGTTAGGCACTTACTGCAGTTTTGCATCTACTAATGCTTAGCAACCACTGCATATTGGCAACCACTGCTTCTTTGCCTGAAAAGAAGCTTGGGTGCTGATCTAGAGGGACAGAGGTCCCAGTAATGAAAGGTGAATCCATGCCTACATCAGGCTCCACTGTGCCCACTCTGATAGTGCGCACCTATGACTGCTGATTTGAGGGTGGTGGCACCAAAGAAGTTGGTTGGAAGAAGACACAAAGTCTGCCTGATACTTCTATAAAGGTGTGTGTGTGTGTGTGTGTGTGGTGGTGGTGGGGGGGGGGGGGTTAAGACTGCCTAGTGCTTTCTGGAGAAGGGGTATTACATACACAATTTAGCACAATTTATCGATTAGGGCCCCTTTTTCAAATTTGAGCACCCCCCCTTGAGAATCCTCTGCACGGCCCTGTTCTCAATCATTCCGATTTGAAAGAGAGACCGCTGGAATTTCTAGCGTTTGTGATCCATAACTGGTTGCGCATAGATCCATTGCCTTTTCCTCTTAATGAACTCCTGGCAGCAGGCCAATCAGCTTCTCCTTCAATTGCTTGCAAAAATGTTCAGCAAGCAGAAAGTGTTACTGATAATTTTCCTGCAGCCTTGAATAAATCACCAAAAACAGCAGGGTCTAAGGCAACACGCAAACGTTCTAAGAAACGTGTCCGATCTGCAGAGTCGTTATCCTTAGCGACTGAGACCTATAATGAGATTCTGCCATTAACAGATAATGAAATGCAATTGTCTTTCAGGGGAGTTAAATGGACTTATGAAACTACTAATGAACTTTCCTCCCTGGCTAGGGAAAATAAAGATTTTTGTTTAAAAGAATTATCTGAGTATGATTATGAGGAGATATTACAGAGTATTGAACAAATCAAATTATTTGTGAAGCAAGGAAAGTTTGCATACACTACAGTTCAGAACTTGCTACAGGTATTGGAGATTCTTAAGAATAAGGAATCTGCCAATCACCTGCTAATTAACCCTATACATGTGCCTGCCACAATCATATCTGCAGACTGTGATCAGCCTAAATGTTTCGCTGTTAAGTATGCATGGGATCCTCCATTCGAGAGGGGAGAGATGGAAGCCCTGGTCTGTGAATGGAAGAATGATTCAAGTTCATTTTGTCAATTTTACAGTGCAAAAAGTGAATTAGTATTGAATGCGTGCATTAAGTCAGCCTATAACCTAATAGAGACTGGTGTGTGTAGGTATGACTGTGTGGCTCCTTTGATTGATGTGTGGGAACTGATTTTGGATGATTTTTATGTGACTCCGAATTCGCAAATTTGGCGTTCTGACCCGCCTGCTTCAGCACCTTTGGCTGATTCAGCAGGTGATTCGGAGCTCTTTTTGTGTGAAATTGAAGTTCCTGCAATTCCACCCTGTACCATGGATAACTCAGTGTTACTTCCCAGTAAAACAGAAGCCACTTATACTTTCTTAACTTTGCCCTGCGCAAATTTCTCAGCAGAGAATCCAGAGGTCCTGCTGACTTCTGAGTCCAGCCTAGCCAGTACTCATGACTCTTTGTTCAGTGAAACAGATATCAGAAAAATCTTGCCTGCCTCTGCAAACACTTCTGCAGAAATTACCTGTGTTAATAAAGTTCAACTCCTGTCTGATCCAGCAGATGCCAATAGATGCACTACATCAGTTTCCGAGTCCCAGCAATCCTGTCCAGAAACCTCAGAACCCCAGCATCTGAATTTTCCAATTTTACAATTGAATGGTGATTCAGATGCGCAAACATTGTGTCTTGATCTTCCTGTTTCTACACCTCGCTCTAGTTTTGTGAATAGCTCAGAGCATCTGCTATGTGAACCTGAAATTGCAGAATTATTACCTTGTTCAGAAAATGTTCCAATAAATTTGCCCTGTACCATGAATTGTGCAGTAGATCTCTCCAATGAAACTCAGATCACAGAATCATTATGCTGTCCAGCAGGTGCTTCCATGGTTTTGCCCTGCAATATGGACTGTTCAGTGATCCTGTCCAGTGAAGCTGTGGTCGCAGAGTCTTATGCTTCACCCAGTACTTTGGATACTTCAGACCCTCTAGCAGAGGAGTCTGAGGCACTGCTTACCTCAGTTGGTGTTGCAGTAATATTCACTTGTCTAGCAGCTGTTTTGGAATTACAGTCTGCTCTAATAAAACTTGATGAATTTCTGCCCAGCAAAGCAGAAGCCATTGAAATATTGTCCTCGTCAGCAAGTGTGTTAGATACCTTGCCCTGTACACAGTCTGATTTAACCAATGTTGTTGAGTCCCTCTCCAGTGTTGTAACAGCCGAGGAACTCCAGCCCTGTCCTTTGAATGTTTCAGAAGTCTTGCCCTGTAACATAGATAATTCTGATTCTCTGGTCAAAATAATAGAAATCTCAGAATTTCAGTCCGGTCTGATGAGTGTTCCTGAAACCCAGCCCTGTATCCTGAAAGATTCTGGTTCTCTGGCCGCTGTGGCAGAGGTTCCAGAGTCCCCTTCCTGTCCAGGGAATTCCTCAGTTTTGCCTAGTCCAGTGGGGGCTGCTGCAATACTGACTTGTTCTGCAGCGCCTCATGAGCTCCAATCCAGTGTATTAGATGAGTCTCAGTCCAGTCCAGAGGTAGTTGTGGAGTCCCTATCTGGTTCAGTGCATACATCAGAAGATTTGTCCTGTCTTGTTAGTGCCCCTGAATCTGATTTGTTACTGACTTTGCTGGAATCAGCGACATCTAAGTCTGATCCTGCAGTCTCGTGTAAAAGTCCAGTAGTTGCGAAGTCTAGTCATGATGATTTTTTTTGGCCAGTCCTGGTTTTGGTCCTGTCTTGGCTGACCCTGAGGCTCACAGTTCCTTGACATGCCCAGAGGTTTCTCTTGTGCCAGTGTGCCCAGATGTTCTTTGTGTGCCAGAATGCCCAAGTGTGTCTAAGGTGTTAGCGTGCTCTGATGCTTCCTTAGTAGGAACATGTTCTGATGTTGCCAGTCTGCCTGCATGCCCAGAGATGGTTCTGGTCCCTGAAAGCCCTGATATTGATGTTTGTCCTTGTGGCCCTGACTCGGGAATTGCCCTAGGTTCCATAGGGGTTCTTGATAGTTCTCCATGTGAGCCGAAGGGGCATTCTGACCTATGGGGATCTCTTTGGAGCTTCAAGGTGTTCTGGGAGGTCTCTGAGAAAACTTGTCCTGGTGCCTTGGACTGGTTCAACAGTGGGTTTTGTGTTGGTAAAGACAGTCCCGGTGGGCATTGCAAAGACTTTGGCGTTTTTGAACGGTTCCTGGAAGGCGGTGGGTTTCGCTCAGGGAGTTTCGGAGGGCTTTCTTCTGGAAATCATGGTTCTGATGGGTGTCACACTGGGGCTTGTAGTACTGATGGGCATGGTTCTGTAGGTTCTGGTTCTGATGGGTCCAGTCTTGTGGGGACTGATTCTGGAATTCGGTCTTGCCGGGCTGTCCCGGTCATCATGAATTATCAGTCAGACTGTTTTGTTGGGAATTTCAGTTTTGAAAAGCGTCTGGAATCCGCTTTTAAGGGCGGGGGTACTGTAATGATTGCTGCTGCAGCAGGCATTGCTGGAAGTAGTAGTGCTGCAGCTCAGGTAGTTCTCATCTCTTTACATGCAAGCTGCATAGCTTTGTCTGCCTTTCCCTGCTGTCAGCTTGTGACTGATTATCATTCACCTGTGTGGGAATCTGCATGTCTGCTCCCATTAGTGATGCTCAAATACCCCTTTTCAAAATTCGAGTTAGGTCGAATTCGAATAGTAAATTATTCGAGATCAGTCGAATATTCGAGTCGAATAATTTTTACTATTCGATTCGACCTCGGAATTCGAGCTCACTATTCGAGTCGGTATTCGAGCTCATTATTCGAGCTGACTATTCGAAATGGCCTTAAATAGCTTCCAACACTTGTTTTGAGGGTGAATGATGCAAGAAACCTCTTTTTTTCCAAGTAACAACAGCAAGTGATTATGTGGGGATGTTCCTTTAAAAAAAAAGTTGAAAAGAGAAGTTGTGTCCAGAAATTTGTTCAGTACTGTATATACTTCTTCTTCTTCTTCTTTATCTTCTATATCTTCTTCTTCTTCTTCTTCTTCTATATCTTCTTCTTCTATATCTTCTTCTTCTATATCTTCTTCTATATCTTCTTCTTCTTTTATATTGTCTTCTTCTTCTTCTTCTTCATCTTCTTCATCATCATCTTCTTCTTCTTCATCTTCTTTTTCTTCATCTTCTTCATCTTCTTCTTCATCTTCTTCATCTTCTTCTTCATCTTCTTCATCTTCTTCTTCTTCATCTTCTTCATCTTCTTCATCTTCATCTTCTTCATCTTCTTCTTCATCTTCTTCATCTTCTTCATCTTCTTCTTCATCTTCTTCTTCTTCTTCTTCATCATCTTCTTCTTCTTCATCTTCTTCATCTTCTTCATCTTCTTCTTCTTCATCATCTTCATCTTCTTCTTCATCTTCTTCATCTTCATCTTCTTCATCTTCTTCTTCTTCTTCATCTTCTTCATCTTCTTCATCTTCTTCTTCATCTTCCTCTTCTTCTTCATCATCTTCTTCTTCTTCATCTTCTTCATCTTCTTCATCTTCATCTTCTTCATCTTCTTCTTCTTCATCATCTTCATCTTCTTCATCTTCTTCTTCTTCATCATCTTCTTCTTCATCTTCTTCTTCTTCATCATCTTCATCTTCTTCTTCTTCATCTTCTTCTTCTTCTTCTTCATCTTCTTCATCTTCTTCATCTTCATCTTCTTCATCTTCATCTTCTTCTTCTTCATCTTCTTCTTCTTCATCTTCATCTTCTTCTCCTTCTTCTTCTTCTTCTTCTTCTTCTTCTTCTTCTTCATCTTCTTCTTCTTCTTCTTCTTCTTCTTCATCTTCTTCATCTTCTTCTATATCGTCTTCTTCTTCACTTATTTCTCTTTTCAAATTATTTTTTTTAAAGAAATGCAGCTATTTTTGAGCGTAACAAATAGCTGGTGGCGCACGCATGTTGGAAGCGCCATTGTATGTGCTCCCTGGCAGTGGAAACACACAGACAGCAGGAGGTAAATTCAGCAGCAGGAGGAGGAGGATGAGTGTGTGGCAGCAGGCAGTCAATGAGGCAGGCAGCGTGACATAATAGCCCTGGTACCTAGCGGTGATACCAGGGCTGTAAATAAACACAGCAGGCAGGAGGTCCCAGACAGCGGTCGTGCAGCCCACATTGTGTCCAATACACAACTGGGACAACACAGTTTTCAACCCGGGCACCTCAGAAAAATTAAACCTTTTTTTTTTTATGGTTTTGTAGTTTTGGTTTTACAACCAATTACACAGAGATATAGCTATTTTTTGACGTAATAGCTGGTGGCAGAGTGGCAGCAGAAGGTAAATCTGTGTACCCTGGCGTTGGGAAACACAGACAGACAGCAGCATCAGCAGGAGGAATGGAGGAGTAGTGTGAGTGTGGCAGCAGGCAGGCAGCGTGACATAATAGCCCTGGTACCTAGCGGTGATACCAGGCCTGTAAATAAACACAGCAGGCAGGAGGTCCCAGACAGCGGTTGTGCAGCCCACATTGTGTCCAATACACAACTGGGACAACACAGTTTTCAACCCGGGCACCTCAGAAAAATTAAACCTTTTTTTTTATGGTTTTGTAGTTTTGGTTTTACAACCAATTACACAGAGATATAGCTATTTTTTGACGTAATAGCTGGTGGCAGAGTGGCAGTAGAAGGTAAATCTGTGTACCCTGGCGTTGGGAAACACAGACAAACAGCAGCATCAGCAGGAGGAATGGAGGAGTAGTGTGAGTGTGGCAGCAGGCAGGCAGCGTGACATAATAGCCCTGGTACCTAGCGGTGATACCAGGCCTGTAAATAAACACAGCAGGCAGGAGGTCCCAGACAGCGGTCGTGCAGCCCACATTGTGTCCAATACACAACTGGGACAACACAGTTTTCAACCCGGGCACCTCAGAAAAATTAAACCTTTTTTTTTTTATGGTTTTGTAGTTTTGGTTTTACAACCAATTACACAGAGATATAGCTATTTTTTGACGTAATAGCTGGTGGCAGAGTGGCAGCAGAAGGTAAATCTGTGTACCCTGGCGTTGGGAAACACAGACAGACAGCAGCATCAGCAGGAGGAATGGAGGAGTAGTGTGAGTGTGGCAGCAGGCAGGCAGCGTGACATAATAGCCCTGGTACCTAGCGGTGATACCAGGCCTGTAAATAAACACAGCAGGCAGGAGGTCCCAGACAGCGGTTGTGCAGCCCACATTGTGTCCAATACACAACTGGGACAACACAGTTTTCAACCCGGGCACCTCAGAAAAATTAAACCTTTTTTTTTATGGTTTTGTAGTTTTGGTTTTACAACCAATTACACAGAGATATAGCTATTTTTTGACGTAATAGCTGGTGGCAGAGTGGCAGTAGAAGGTAAATCTGTGTACCCTGGCGTTGGGAAACACAGACAAACAGCAGCATCAGCAGGAGGAATGGAGGAGTAGTGTGAGTGTGGCAGCAGGCAGGCAGCGTGACATAATAGCCCTGGTACCTAGCGGTGATACCAGGCCTGTAAATAAACACAGCAGGCAGGAGGTCCCAGACAGCGGTCGTGCAGCCCACATTGTGTCCAATACACAACTGGGACAACACAGTTTTCAACCCGGGCACCTAAGAAAAAATAAAACCTTTTTTTTTTTTTTTTATGGTTTTGTAGTTTTGGTTTTACTACCAATTACACAGAGATATATCAATTTTTTGACGTAATAGCTGGTGGCAGAGTGGCAGCAGAAGGTAAATCTGTGTACCCTGGCGTTGGGAAACACAGACAGACAGCAGCATCAGCAGGAGGAATGGAGGAGTAGTGTGAGTGTGGCAGCAGGCAGGCAGCGTGACATAACAGCCCTGGTACCTAGCGGTGATACCATGCCTGTAAATAAACACAGCAGCCAGGAGGTCCCAGACAGCGGTCGTGCAGCCCACATTGTGTCCAATACACAACTGGGACAACACAGTTTTCAACCCGGGCACCTCAGAAAAATTAAACCTTTTTTTTTTTTATGGTTTTGTAGTTTTGGTTTTACAACCAATTACACAGATATAGCTATTTTTTGACGTAATAGCTGGTGGCAGAGTGGCAGCAGAAGGTAAATCTGTGTACCCTGGCATTGGGAAACACAGACAGACAGCAGCATCAGCAGGAGGAATGGAGGAGTAGTGTGAGTGTGGCAGCAGGCAGGCAGCGTGACATAATAGCCCTGGTACCTAGCGGTGATACCAGGCCTGTAAATAAACACAGCAGCCAGGAGGTCCCAGACAGCGGTCGTGCAGCCCACATTGTGTCCAATACACAACTGGGACAACACAGTTTTCAACCCGGGCACCTCAGAAAAATTAAACCTTTTTTTTTTTTTTTTTATGGTTTTTTGGTTTTGTTTGTAAAAGAAATTACACAGATATATAGCTATTGTTTGACGTAATAGCTGGTGGCAGAGTGGCAGCAGAAGGTAAATCTGTGTACCCTGGCAGTGGGAAACACAGACAGACAGCAGAAGGGCAGTACACAGCAGCCCACTGTAGGTGTAAAATGTGTGGCTGCAGGCGACGTAATAGTCAAAGTGAACCAGGCTGGCTTAGTGAGCAGGAGCCAGGAGGTGGTAAAGGGTGGTAAGGCACATTAACGATGGTTCTTAGCCAGTTCATGTCCCCCCTCTCGCCGACAACAGGGGCCAGGAACTCGCCTTCCACCCACGCCTGGTTCATCTTGAGAAACGTCAGTCTGTCCACAGACTTGTGAGACAGACGTGAGCGTTTCTCGGTGACCACACCACCAGCTGCACTGAAGCAGCGCTTGGACAGCACGCTGGAAGGGGGGCAGGACAGCACTTCCAGGGCGTACTGCGCCAGCTCGCTCCAGATCTCCAGGCGCTTGACCCAATACTCCATGGGATCAACAGGGGCATCGCTGTCAAGCCCGCTGTAGGACCCCATGTAGTCAGCCACCATGCGGGTCAGGCGCTGGCTGTGACCGGTGGAGGATGCTGCTGCATGCACCTCCTCTCTAGTCACTGCTGCCGGAGCCTCTACAGTCCTGTAGAGCTCGTGGCTGAGAGACAGCAGGTCTGTGGGGCGCTTGCTGCTGGATGCAGGCACCTGCTGCTGCCTCTGTGCTGGCTGCTGGACAGTGGGGGTGGAAGGCTGGGGGAAGGCTTCCTCCAAGCGCTCAACAAGGGCCTGCTGCAAGCTCCTTATTTGTTGCGCTGGGTCAACTCCTGCAGGCGGCAGGAACTGGCTCAACTTCCCCTTGAGGCGTGGGTCCAACATCATGCTGATCCAGATGTCCTCCCTCTGCTTCATCTGGATCACCCTGGGGTCTCTGCGCAGGCACGTCAGCATGTGCGCTGCCATTGGGAAGAGGCGGGCCACGTCTGCTGGCACATCGACGGCAGTGCTGCTGTCCTCATCCTCCTCCTCTGCCTTGTCAGCCTCATCCTCTCTCCACCCCCGCACCAACTCAGCTGCACTGTGCTGCTCCCCCTCATCAGCAGCAAGGTCAGGGACCTCCACCAAGTCCTCCTCCTCCTCCCCCTCAGAGGTGGACTGTGCAGCTGCTTGCCGCTTCTGCTGGTCCAAGGCTGCCGCTCCCTGTTCCAGCAAAGCATCGAGGGCCCTGTTCAGCAGACAAACCAGGGGCACCCACTCGCAGACCATAGCATGGTCCCTGCTCACCATGTTAGTGGCCTGCAGAAAGGGAGCCAGCACTAAGCACACCTGCTGCATGTGCCTCCAGTCATCATCGGGGACGATGGACGGGATGTTGCTGGTCTTGTCCCTTCTCTGAGCGGCGGAAACAGTGGCCAGGGCAAGGTACTGTTTGACAGCGCGCTTCTGTTCAACCAGACGCTCCAACATCGCCAGGGTGGAGTTCCAGCGAGTCGGAACGTCAAGGATCAGCCGATGGCGTGGCAGATCCAGCTCCTTTTGCACGTCTTCCAGGCTCGCACAGGCTGCAGCCGAGCGCCGGAAGTGACGCACAACGTTCCTTGCCGTTTCCAGCAGTTCGCCCATCCCCTGGTAGGTGCGCAAGAACTTCTGCACCACCAGGTTCAGCACGTGGGCAAGACAGGGGATGTGGGTCAGGTTTCCCCTGTCTATTGCGGCAACCAGATTGGCCCCATTGTCGGCCACCACCTCTCCGACTCTGAGGCCTCTGGGGGTCAGCCAAATCCTCTCCTGCTCCTGGAGTTTGGCCAACACATGGGTTGCCATCAGCTTGGTCTTCCCAAGGCTGACCAAGTGCAGCAGCGCTTGGCAGTGGCGGGCCTTCACGCTGCTGCTGAGGCGGGGGGTTTGGCCAGGTGTGCCGGAGGATGGCAGAGGATCGGAGGAACCTGCTGCAGTTCCCCTGACCCTGCGGGGTGGCACCACCCACTGTGTTGCTGCTGCTGCTGTGCCCGCTGCTGCTCTCCCATCCTCACCCCCTTCCACCAAGCTGACCCAGTGGACAGTGAAGGACAGGTAGCGGCCTGTCCCGAAGCGGCTGCTCCAGGAGTCCATGGTGATGTGGACCCTTTCACCAACCGCGTGCTCCAGCCCTCGCTCCACATTGGCCATCACAAAGCGGTGCAGTGCAGGAATGGCCTTGCGGGAGAAAAAGTGTCTGCTGGGGAGCTGCCAGTCTGGGGCTGCGCAAGCAAGCAGCGCACGAATGTCGCTCCCCTCCTGCACGAGCGTGTACGGCAGGAGTTGGGAGCACATGGCCAGTGCCAGCAAGCCGTTCAGCTGCCGCACGCGATGGCTGCTGGGAGGCAGAGCCCTAACCACCCCCTGGAAGGACTCGCTCAAAAGGCTCTGGCGTGGCGTTTTGCTGGCACGGGAATCAGCAGACACAGCGGAGGAGGCCACTGAGGACTGGCTGCCAGAACAGGCCTCAGTGTCGGCGGCAGGAGTTGCAGAGGGGGGAGGAGCAGTGCGTTTCCGCACTCCGGCTGGTGCTGCTGGAGGAGCAGGAGGGCGGGTGGCTGCTGTTGCTGCTGCTGCTGAAGGCTGTGCAGTGATGGGTGTGGTGCCACTGCCAGCACCAGATGCCTTCAGCCTCTGGAACTCCTGATGCTGGTGGAAATGTTTCGCAGCAAGGTGGTTGATGAGCGAGCTGGTGCAGAACTTTAAGGGGTCTGCACCTCTGCTCAGCTTCCGCTGACAGTGGTTGCAAGTGGCGTACTTGCTGTACACAGTGGGCATGGTGAAATATCGCCAGATTGGTGACAGTAACATCCCCCTATGGCATGGAAGCGCTGCTGCCTGTCTCCCTGTGGTGGTTGGGGGGGGGGGCTTGGGGGGCTTGGGTGCGGCTGGTGGTGGTACTGGCAGATGCTGCTGCTGCTGCTGCTGAGCCTGAGACACCAGCAGGCTGTGGGACCTGCCTACTGCTGCTGCCAATGCTTGCAATGATGCGCCTCCTTGCAAGGCCCACAAGAGCATCCTCCTCCTCAGAGCTGCTGAGGACGACATCCCCTGGAGGTGGTGGCACCCAGTCTCTGTCTGTCACCGGGTCATCATCATCCTCCCCCTCCTGAAACATGTCCTGCTGGGATGAGGACCCCCCAAACTCCTCTCCTGATGCATGGATGGGCTGCTTGACTGTCGCCACAGTCTTGCTGTCCAATCCCTCATCCCCCAAAGTGCCCATCAGCATCTCCTCCTCAATATCGCCAACAACAGCAGACAATTGACTCATGATGCCTGGGGTCAAAAGACTGCTGAATGACAGGTCGCCAACTGACGGTGAACTGGCCTCCTCCCCAGGCCCTGCTGGGCGGCTGCTGCGAACAGGGATGGTGGTGAGGGTGGAGGCCTCGGATGCAGAGCTGATGGCGGGCTGCTCATCCTCCATCATCAGTTGCACCACAGTGTCTGCATGCTTTTCCTCAATGGGACGTTTCCGACCCGGCTGGAGGAAAATCAGAGCAGGTGCTACACGCTGCTGCTGCTGTGTCTCTGCAGCGTGAGTTGCAGATGCTCCTGCTGGGCGGCGCCCAAGGCGTCCACGGCCAGTGGCTATGGGAGGAATGTTAGCCACTGACGCTGCTGCTGCGGAACTGTGCATGGTGGCGCGCCCGCGCCCGCGGCTTGCCACAATGCTGCTCCCTCTCCTCCTGATTCCCTTGCTGCCCTTCCCCTTGCCCAAACCGCGCTGGCTGCCACTTCCAGACATCTTCGATGTTTTGGGCGTATAGACAAAAGTTTTTTAAAAGGGCGGGTGAAAAGTGGGGTACTTTAATGGAGTGGGTTGGTGGGTGAGGTGACTGAGTGAGTGTCCCTAGTACAGTAAGTAAGTAGTAACAGTCAGGAAGTACAACTAGCAGTTACAATAATCAGTAGTAATCACAAGTAAATTTAGTGTGTGTACACTACAGACAGTGAGTGCACGCACGCGCAAACACGCGCAGGAGCTAGCCTATGAACAGTGACTGAGTGAGTGTCCCTAGTACAGTAAGTAAGTAAGTAGTAACAGTCAGTAAGTACAACTAACTAATTACAATAAGCAATCAGTTATCAGAAGGAAATAGAGTGTGTGTAGTGTGTGTACACAGACAGTGAGTGCACACACGCAGGAGCTAGTAGCCTATGAACAGTGACTGAGTGTCCTAGACTCCTAGTACAGTAAGAGTAAGTAGTAACAGTAAGTACAACTAACTAATTACAATAAGCAATCAGTTATCAGAAGGAAATAGAGTGTGTGTAGTGTGTGTACACAGACAGTGAGTGCACACACGCAGGAGCTAGTAGCCTATGAACAGTGACTGAGTGTCCTAGACTCCTAGTACAGTAAGAGTAAGTAGTAACAGTAAGTACAACTAACTAATTACAATAAGCAATCAGTTATCAGAAGGAAATAGAGTGTGTGTAGTGTGTGTACACAGACAGTGAGTGCACACACGCAGGAGCTAGTAGCCTATGAACAGTGACTGAGTGTCCTAGACTCCTAGTACAGTAAGAGTAAGTAGTAACAGTAAGTACAACTAACTAATTACAATAAGCAATCAGTTATCAGAAGGAAATAGAGTGTGTGTAGTGTGTGTACACAGACAGTGAGTGCACACACGCAGGAGCTAGTAGCCTATGAACAGTGACTGAGTGTCCTAGACTCCTAGTACAGTAAGAGTAAGTAGTAACAGTAAGTACAACTAACTAATTACAATAAGCAATCAGTTATCAGAAGGAAATAGAGTGTGTGTAGTGTGTGTACACAGACAGTGAGTGCACACACGCAGGAGCTAGTAGCCTATGAACAGTGACTGAGTGTCCTAGACTCCTAGTACAGTAAGAGTAAGTAGTAACAGTAAGTACAACTAACTAATTACAATAAGCAATCAGTTATCAGAAGGAAATAGAGTGTGTGTAGTGTGTGTACACAGACAGTGAGTGCACACACGCAGGAGCTAGTAGCCTATGAACAGTGACTGAGTGTCCTAGACTCCTAGTACAGTAAGAGTAAGTAGTAACAGTAAGTACAACTAACTAATTACAATAAGCAATCAGTTATCAGAAGGAAATAGAGTGTGTGTAGTGTGTGTACACAGACAGTGAGTGCACACACGCAGGAGCTAGTAGACTATGAACAGTGACTGAGTGTCCTAGACTCCTAGTACAGTAAGAGTAAGTAGTAACAGTAAGTACAACTAACTAATTACAATAATCAATCAGTTATCAGAAGGAAATAGAGTGTGTGTAGTGTGTGTACACAGACAGTGAGTGCACACACGCAGGAGCTAGTAGCCTATGAACAGTGACTGAGTGTCCTAGACTCCTAGTACAGTAAGAGTAAGTAGTAACAGTAAGTACAACTAACTAATTACAATAAGCAATCAGTTATCAGAAGGAAATAGAGTGTGTGTAGTGTGTGTACACAGACAGTGAGTGCACACACGCAGGAGCTAGTAGCCTATGAACAGTGACTGAGTGTCCTAGACTCCTAGTACAGTAAGTAGTAACAGTAAGTACAACTAACTAATTACAATAATCAATCAGTTATCAGAAGGAAATAGAGTGTGTGTAGTGTGTACACAGACAGTGAGTGCACACACGCAGGAGCTAGTAGCCTATGAACAGTGACTGAGTGTCCTAGACTCCTAGTACAGTAAGTAGTAACAGTGAGTACAACTAACTAATTACAATATTCAATTACAATAATCAATCAGTTATCAGAAGGAAATAGAGTGTGTGTAGTGTGTACACAGACAGTGAGTGCACACACGCAGGAGCAGCTAGTAGCCTATGAACAGTGACAGTGAGTGTCCTAGTACAGTTACAGTATATAACTACAATACTAATACAATCAGTAGTAAAGGACAGCAGAAATACTGGTATAGAATAGAGAGAAATAAACAGAGAACAGGAGGACAGCTGCCCACACAGGCAAGGCCCTGAGGCCTAAAGCTGTAAGCCTGCAGCAGCTGGCCTGTCTCTATGTAACACAAAAGCTACTAACTAAAATACAATGTCTAACTAACTAACAACAATATAGGTGTGTATAGGAGGTGTATGTGAGCAAAAACGCTAGGTAAATGACCACAATAAAGCTCTTGCTAAGCCAAAGCACAAAGGAGCAACTCTCTCTCTATGCAAGTCTCGGGCAAGGACGGAGAAACGTAACATGGCGGCCGCTATTTATAGGGTAGGGGCTGGCCAGGGTCCCCCTCTGTGATTGGCTGCCGTCAGAGGGCCTGGGAGCCCTCTGATTGGCTCTAAGGACATCAATCTGGGCTATGACGCTATTCGAGCTCGGTACCGAGCTCGAATAGCGCCGTTTGCTCGAATAGCTCGAACAGTGAATGGGCTATTCGAGTGTACGCGAATAGCCCATTCGAATAGCTACAGCTATTCGAAGCTCGAATACCGAGCTCGAATAGCTGGAAAAGAGCTCGAATATTCGAGCTCTGCTGAGCACCACTGGCTCCCATTGGATGACCTCAGTATAAAGATCTGCTTCCTGCAGGGTTTCCTTGGGTTTTCATAGCTTCAGTTTAAGCATGTCTTGCTGTCGCTTCAGCCCCCGATCGTGTTTCTTGTTCTAAAGATACTTTGGTGGTTTTGCATCATATATTGGTTCATTGCCAATATACATGCATACCAGCACGTTTATTATTTTCCTTGTATTCGTGTTACGTTGATACATCAGTGTCGCTGATATATACGTACACGAACTGTTTATTTCCTGTGTTCAGTTAGTCAGCCTTCCAGCACGTTTTGGTAGTTTGCACGTACCGTGAGCACCCGTGCTGAGCTAGTTATCCTGTTCCTGGTCCTGTTTGTGGATTGCGTTCATCTCTGCGAAGAGATAACGAATCCTTCTGAATCCTGTTCTGTTACCGTTTGTGGATTGCGTTCATCTCTGCGAAGAGATAGCGAATCCTTCTGAGTCCTGTTCCCTGTATTACTCCAGTCCTAGTCAGCGTTCCTGCTTATGTCATATATCGGTTCATTGCCGATATATACATATGTTAGTCAGACGTTACAAATAGTTTCATTGATAGCTGTAATTGTAATACGCTAGGAAAACATACTTATTATATATTTATCTGTGTTACGTTCATCTATCTTGATCCTGCTATTTCCTGACTATCCTGTCCTGTCTTTGTGAGGCACGCCATCGCCGCAACGCATTGGCTGCCTCATTCCAGTCTGTCTGGTTTTGGACGCTTGCTGTCGCTAAGTAGCCGCTAGCTAGCAAGCGTTCATTCTGTCTACCTGTCCTGATCTCCTCAGTTCTGGTTTATGCGCTCAGCGCTACTTTGCGCTGAGACGTTATAACGAAAGCATTGTTTGTGGCTGTCAGATCTGCACCGGCTCTGTGCGCCACAATCTCCTATTGGAGTCAGTCCTCCCCTCCACTATACTAGGGATAGCCTGTTTCCTGGTGCTAGTGTGTGTACCTCCTCCACGTCAGCTCATGCGTTGCATGCTGACTGTGGAGAATACACCACCAAGCCTCACATATACATACCTGGGGCTTCCTGCAGCCCGTCGGCTCCTTCCCCATCCTCCCGGGATGCTCTGATCCTGCATTGGCCGGGCCGATCTCTTATTGTAGTCAATCATCTCCCGTCGTGCCGGACTGCACATGTGTCTTCCAGCTCCACGAGCCCCCATAAAGCTCACCTTGCCGGAAGTGTTTTGTGCTTGAACGCTCCCGGCAATGTAAACACAATGGGTGGGTGCGCGCTACCTAAAGGGAGCTGAAGAAGGCCCCAGGTAAGTATAAATGCTTTTAATATTTTTGTCACAGGTATCCTTTAACACCAATGTACAATGCAGGTGCCCAGTATATCAAAACACTAAAAGAGTACCTGCGGTGAAAGAAAGACAGCAATGCAGGTGGGCGTGGCCAGGACCTCGCACAGATTTTGAAGAAAACTTGTCAGGGCCGCATTTCTGAAGTGGGTGGAGTGTTCTCCTGCCTTAAGGAATTCTGTCCAATCAGGTAAGTATTTAATCTTGAGACAACTCCTCCCCCTCCGACATACACACACACACACAAACACACGCACCTGTAACCTGACAACATGACAGGCTGTGTCTTTTTTACTCTAGGTCGTCTTTAATAACCGTTTAAAACGGAGAGTTAGTGTAGATCTTTCTCCTGAAGGACTGGCAAGTATTGTCAGGAAATGCAATTTATTGAGCACTAGAGAATGGACATCGCGTTTCACGTCATATAAAGGTGCTCACACCTATTGGCCCAAGCTGCTGTTACGTTGACCGGAGGAAGCAGGAAGCAGACCCCGCACAGATTTTACGCACAGATTACCATGGCAGCTTTATTGCCTCATGCCTGCCATGAGACGGCTCTCCCTGCACGCTACAAAGTATATATTCCTCTAATGATTACCTGGCCTTTCATTCAGGGTCTGGCGATTGTCTGCACGGGAATTACAGCTACAGCTAATAATTACAGCTAATAAGTATGCTTGTTTGCGTAATATTGGGGAGGAGGATTCAGGAGTAGCAATGCTGCAGCAGGATGTGCTCCTTAGCAACCAAGGGGCAGACTGCTGTAACGAGAAAGGGAATAGGAGTGCAGCTAAGGCTAGACAGGTACTGGTGGTAGGGGATTCAATTATTAGGCGCACAGATAGGGTAATCTGTCGAAGAAACCGCGAATGCCGTACAGTCTGTTGCCTCCCGGGTGCTCGGGTTCGGCATGTAGCGGAAAGAATTGACAGATTACTGGGTGGGGCTGGGGAAGACCCGGCTGTCATGGTACACATTGGCACCAATGACAAAGTTAGTGGGAAATAGAAGGTCCTCAAAAATGATTTTCAGGTACTTGGAGATTGTAACGATCGGTGTCAGCAACCAGAGAGAGAATCTGATCCTTGGCGATCCGCAGTATCCCCAAGAATACAGATATACCCGATTATTGAGGATCTGCGGAATTGTCAATAATCAGATATGTCTAACCTCTAGACACCTTGGGTGTGAGGTCCGTATTTACAACACCCCGGAACTAGTCTGGAGCATAACATAAATGATAATACAATTCCCTAGTCTTGGGTGTGAGTTCCGTGATCATCAACACCCTGGAACTAGTCTGGAGTATAACATAAATGATAATACAATTCCCTAGTCTTGGGTGTGAGGTCCATGATCATCAACACCCTGGAACTAGTCTGGAGTATAACATAAATGATAATACAATTCCCTAGTCTTGGGTGTGAGGGCCGTGATCTCAACACCCTGGAACTAGTCTGGAGTATAACATAAATGATAATACAATTCCCTAGTCTTGGGTGTGAGGGCCGTGATCTCAACACCCTGGAACTAGTCTGGAGTATAACATAAATGATAATACAATTCCCTAGTCTGGGGTGTGAGGGCCTTGATCTCAACACCTTGGAACTGGTCTAACAAATAATACAATTCAATTAGTACTTTAAGCTATCAACAGAATCTGGCTAAGTGTGGATCCCCAGCTCCGGCTGGTTCTAGCACACTGTAAGGATCTGACTATGGTCTGAGTGCCTTCACGCAAGTGTTAGCAATGGCAGACAACCAGCAACTGACAAGCAGCAGAATATATAGTTGCTGGACTCTGCCGCCCCGCCCGAGCCATTCAGCCAATCATGAGTCCTGCAGGAGTCAGCTGATCTTCCTGATCAGCTGACACTTCCCCTGCTGGTATAAAGGTCCTGAGTTCAGGCCCGCGCGCGCGTAGTTCTCCATCTGCCTATGTGCACTAACAGACCCAGCCACACCAAGCGCACGCTGCTGCATGCAAACCACCGCGTTAGACGCGGAAACAGCCGCTTTGCTGTCAGGACATGCGGCGGCCTTTCTGCATTCCACCATACTACCAGACGCGTGTCTATGCGTGCAAACCGCCGCGTTGGACGCGGAGTCAGCCGCCTTGCTCTTGGCACATGCGGTGGCTTTTCCGCATTTTCTCACAGAGATAAACTTAAAGCAAGGACCTCCAAGGTGGTGTTCTCTGAAATACTGCCAGTGCCACGCGCTACATCTGAGAGACAGAGGGAGCTTAGGGAGTTAAATAAGTGGCTGAGAAATTGGTGTAGGAAGGAAGGGTTTGGGTTCCTGGAGAACTGGGCAGACTTTGCAGTCGGCTACAGGTTCTACAGCAGGGATGGGCTGCACCTTAATGGGGAGGGTGCAGCTGCATTGGGGGAGAAGATGGCTAAACGGTTGGAGGAGATTTTAAACTAGGATCTGGGGGGAGGCGGGAGGATAAAGTCTCAATATGTAGACAAGATATGGTAAAAAGACAGTGGGAGCCTAACATGATGGGGGGTGGAGAGGGGGGTGGGGACAGTGTAAAGATTAAGAGTTAATTCTGAATGACAAAGGCTATGACATTGTGGTAATAACCGAGACATGGATGGATGAAAGCCATGACTGGATAGCTAATTTAAAAGGATACAATGGCCTCGATTCATAAAGCATTACCTCATGCGGTAATGCTGAAAACAGCAGACTTTACCGACCACTTAGCAAAATGTCAATTCATAAAGGCTGTTACCGCATGAAAAGCTGACATTACCGACCAGGGAGATAAATTACCGACTTGGCTGCAGTTACCGACAACACATGTCAGTAAATTGTCAGAAAATGTCAATTCATAAAGCCTTCAACAAGCGGTAAGCCTGGCGGTAGTTACTGACACCTCTGGTGAGGTCTTAACAAGTTACCGACTGCTCTGACAGCTCTGATTAATGCAAAGTGCAGAGAGCCGAAAGTCTGTTTGATTCATCTGTGGAGAGAGCCAGAAGCCGTCTGTGTGAATCATTTCAGCAGGCAGGGAAAGACTGTGTGACTCATCTGTCTGAGTCATCAGTAGAAAGAGCCGTCTGTGTGAGTAATTTCAGCAGGCAGGGAAAGACTGTGTGACTCATCTGTCTGAGTCATCAGTAGAAAGAGCCGTCTGTGTGAGTAATTTCAGCAGGTAGGGAAAGACTGTGTGACTCATCTGTCTGAGTCATCAGTAGAAAGAGCCGTCTGTGTGAGTAATTTCAGCAGGCAGGAAAAGACTGTGTGACTCATCTGTCTGAGTCATCAGTGGAAAGAGTCGGCTGTGTGAGTAATTTCAGCAGGCAGGGAAAGACTGTGTGACTCATCTGTCTGAGTCATCAGTGGGAGAGCCAGAGAGAGCCGTCTGTGTGATTCATTTCTGCAGGGCAAAGAGAGAATCGGAACACTGCTCTACTCTACCGCTCAATGGGCTGCGGTAATTTACCGACCTCCAAGGGCAGCTGGGGAAATCTTTATGAATTAGCACACAGACCGGGAAAATACCGAGTGCGGTATTTTCCCGACAAGATTTTTTTTATCGCACTGCTGTTTATGAATCGAGGCCAATGTGTTTAGGAGGGATAGAACAGGGAAAAAAGGTGGAGGGGTTTGTCTCTTTGTTAAAGGGAACCAGAGAGGATGAGAGATACATACCTGGGGCTTCTTCCAGCCCCAGAAGCCTGAATCGCTCCCACGCCGCCGTCCTCCGCTGCCTGGATCTGCCGCCACCGGGTCCCGTCATTGCCGCGAGTCGGCCAGTCGGCCGGCGGACGCGGCCAATTGTCCGCATCACAGGGTGCTCTCCCCATACAGATACGCATGTGGCTGCCTACTGCGCAGCCGCATGCGTACATGTATGGAGGGAGCCCCTTGTGATGCGGACAATTGGCCGCGTCCGCCGGAAGTGACGGGCCCGGTACCGGCGGATCCAGGAAGCTGAGGACGGCGGCGTGGGAGCGATTCAGGCTTATGGGGCTGGAAGAAGCCCCAGGTATGTATAAAATCCTTTACTTTTTTTTACCCCCCGTTCCTCTCTGGTTCCCTTTAAGAATTCTCTTACAGCTGTCCTCAACGATGAGATGGAAGAAGATTGCGAAGATGTGGAGTCCGTTTGGGTAAATATTCATGGTGGAAATAAAAGTTGCCAATTGCTTATTGGGGTATGCTACAGGCCACCTCATATTAATGAAGCTGCAGAACTGCGATTACTACAGTAAATTGAAAAATCTGCAAGTAAAAATGAGGTCATAATTATGGGCGACTTCAACTTTCCAGACATTGACTGGGGTATTGAGGCTACCCATTCTGGTAAAAACAGCAGATTTCTGGCAGCACTACAGGACAATTACTTGACTTAAATGGTAACGGAACCAACTAGGGGGAATGCATTACTGGATCTGATCATTTCTAATAGACCAGATAATGTATCAAATGTGCAGGTTCAAGAACATTTGGGAAATAGTGATCACAACATGATAACGTTTGATCTGGTGACTGATAGGCCACGGGGCAGCAGGACCACTAAAACTATGAATTTTAGAAAAGCAAAGTTCAATCAAATTAGGCAGGCACTAAGTTTGGTGAACTGGGATAATGTACTACAAGGGGAGGACACTGAACGGAAATGGCAAGCTTTTAACCATTTCACAACTGAGGGGTTTTACCCCTGTAACACCAGCGCTATTTTTACCTTTTAGCGCTGCCTCCATTCTAGTATTTATGTACTATGATTGGTTATTGGGGACTGGAGAGTCCCCATAACCAATCATTGTACTGCAGAGCCGGGGTGTGTGCACGCGCGCGGGTCGCGGGGGCGCGCGATCGCGCGCTGCACATTTGTTTACATTACATTGTTTTGAATGAAGACGGCTTCTGTTTAAAGCCGTCTTCATTATACTCGCAATCGGCGAGGCTAATTGGATTTAGGAACGCTCGTTCCTAACATCCAATTAGTCACCTGCTGTGCGGGCTGGCTGGAGTGTGCGCGAGAGTTCCCCGCCCACTCCCAGCCAGTAAATAAACAAGTGCGCCTTTCTCCGTCCCTGGGGGTGAAGCGGTGCGCAGAGGGACGGAGAAATTTAGCACTGGGGGGGCCAAGTGGTTAAACTTATTCTCAATCAATATTGTAGTATGTATATCCCATACGGAAACAAAATGTCTAGGAATAAAAAAAAGCCTCTATGGATGAATAGAAAGGTTAGGGATAAAATGAAGAGGAAAAGGAATGCCTATAAGGTCCTAAAACAGGAGGGGACCGAGGCTGCACTAAGCAATTATAAGGAGTGCAATAAAAATTGTAAAAAAGAAATTAGGCTGGCAAAGATCAAAGCTGAAAATCAAATCGCTAGGGATATCAAATCTAACCCAAAAAAGTTTTACAAGTACATCAACTCTAAAAAAAGAAAGGTTGACTGTATAGGACTCCTAAAGGATGAGGGTGGGAACTCAATGGTGGATGACCAAGGTAAGGCAGAGTTATTAAATGCTTTCATTGCTTCTGTCTTCACAGAGGAAACAGCACTGTTGCAAATTACAGAGGCAGAAGAGTCTCAATCTTCTAACTGTAATATTAAATACTTAACGCAGGAAGAAGTAAAGGCAAGACTAAATAAATTAAAAATAGACAAGGCACCAGGCTCGGATGGCATGCATCCTCTGGTCCTAAGGGAATTAAGTTCAGTTATAGATAAACCCCTTTATCTTATCTTTTGTGGCTCTCTTTCAACTGGCAGAGTCCCAGTGGATTGGCATACAGCCCACGTTTTCCCATTATTTAAGAAGGGCAAAAAATCAGATCCAGGAAATTATAGACCTGTAAGCTTAACATCAGTTGTATGCAAACTATTTGAGGGGTTACTAAGAGATACTATACATCCTAGGTTCTCAACATGTGGTACGCGTACCCCAGGGGGTACGTCTGATGGTTCCAGGGGTACTCGGGCTTGATATACTTTACCAAGAATAACAAATTTAGAGTTTTAGAAATAGATAAATCTTATTTAAACAACACCAGGTTAGTATTTTAGTTAATTAAAAGCAATAGTAAATGCTTGGCAGTTGCTAAGAACCAATTATCATGTACTACAATTACATATATATTTGTCAAGGGGTACTTATGATAATGTTTACTATGCTAGGGGGTACTTGGTGAGTACAGGGTTTTGAAAGGGGTACATCCCAATAAAATGTTGAGAAACACTGCTATACATGACTTCATAGTAGAAAATAATCTTATTTCTCAGCATCAACATGGGTTTACTAAAGACAGGTCCTGTTTGACTAACATGCTCAGCTTTTATGAGGTAGTGAACGCTAATATGGATATTGGGAATGCTGTAGATGTGATATACTTGGACTTTGCAAAGGCCTTCGACACTGTTCCCCACAAAAGTCTGGTGCAGAAGTTGAGGATGCAAGGACTGGGGAAGAGTCTGTGTGCATGGATAGGGAACTGGCTAATGGACAGAAAACAAAGAGTTGTGGTCAATGGATCATACTCAAAATGGGAGACTGTTAGCAGTGGGGTCCCACAGGGGTTTGTACTGGGTCCAGTGCTCTTCAATGTACTTATTAATGACCTAGTAGATACAGTAGTGAGCAATGTTGCTATTTTTGCAGATGATACAAAATTGTGCAAAATCATCAACTCTCAGGAAGATAGTGTCATATTGCAACAGGATCTGGATAGGATGGCTATATGGGCACATACATGGCAGATGAAATTCAATGTTGAAAAATGTAAAGTCATGCATTTTGGTCGTACCAATGGTCTAGCACCATACAAAATAAATGGGATACAGTTGGGGACATCAAACTTGGAGAAGGACTTAGGAGTACTCATCGACAACAAGTTAAATAATCGTACTCAATGCCAAGCCGCAGCAGCTAAAGCTAACAAAATTTTGGTATGCATTAAAAGGGAAATAAAAACTTGAGATGCTAGCATAATATTGCCCCTGTTTAACTCTCTAGTATGGCCACATCTGGAATATGGAATTCAGTTCTGGGCACCACATTACAAAAAAGATATTGCAGTTTTAGAGCAGGTGCAGAGACGAGCAACAAAATTGATACGTGGGATGGAAGGTCTCACTTACCAAGAAAGGTTAGATAAACTGGGTTTATTTAGTCTAGAGAAAAGACACCTTAGAGGGGATCTAATTAACATGTATAAATACATCAGAGGGCAATATAATAGCTTGGCGGATGAGCTTTTTTTCCCTAGGCCTTCTCAAAGGACTAGAGGACATGATCTGCGCATGGAGGAAAAACGTTTTAGCCATTTATTTAGGAAAGGGTTCTTTACAGTAAGAGTGATTAAGATGTGGAATGCATTGCCACAGGAAGTCGTTATGGCAAACTCTATGCCTGCATTTAAAGGGGGCTTAGATGCTTTCCTTGCATTGAAAGACATCCATGGCTACAATTACTAGGTAATGCCTAATGATGTTGATCCAGGGATTCTATCTGATTGCCATCTGGAGTCGGGAAGGAATTTTTCCCTTTTGGGGCTAATTGGACCATGCCTTGTAAGGGTTTTTTCGCCTTCCTCTGGATCAACAGGGGTATGTGGGGGACAGGTTGGTGTTGTACTTTGTACTGGTTGAACTCGATGGACGTATGTCTTTTTTCAACCAAAATAACTATGTAACTAAGAGGTGCCTATATCCAGCGCCGCACAGAGAGCAGCGAGCACAGAAATAACCTACTTCGCGGGTCAGGAAGATATGGTGTGGGGAAAAAATGGCACACAGTGTTAAATCTTTTAAAACGGTATTTATAGTTGGCTTCACCCCCGTCTCTCATGTCCTGCGGTGTCCCCCGGTTCCTGTCTTCTGCCTCCCCCGCCCCCCTCGCACGTCCAATTTTGTCCCCCAGTGATTTCATCTCTGCCCCGGTCTGGTGCGAAATGCTACACCAGTCCTACCCATACAGATCTTACGAACAGCTGGTGGATGTATCTGCTCACTGCCGCTAGAGACTTTCTGATCCACCAATCACGCGGGGGACGCTGCTCCAGAACCACCAATCACTGCTGCTCATTTCTTTGCTCCGTCTGCTAATTTGATGCGATGGTCTTAGAGACGGGAGCATCGGGTCCAATTAGCAGACGGAGCAGAGAAATGAGCAGCGGTGATTGGTGGTTCTGGAGCAGCTCCCCCCGGGGTGGTGCCTAACCCTAACCACCCCCCCTGGTGGTGCCTAACCCTAACCACCCCCCTGGTGGTGCATAACCCTAAGCACCCCCCGGTGGTGTCTAACTCTAACCACCCCCCCAAGATGCCTAACCCTAACCATCCCCTTGGTGGTGCCTAACCGAAACCACCACCATGGTGGTGCCTGACCCTAACCACCCCACTGCACAAACACCCATACACACATATAAACAATAATATATTTAATGCTTAAAATACTTCGCTACAAATAACATGAATAGAATAATTTATATATTTTTAATAGAATAAATAGCCTTAAAATTACATACACATTAAAAATATTATAAATAGAAAAAGTTATATATGTATAATACAATAGATAGCCTTACAATCACGTACGCATTAAAAATCTTAAAATAACGGTAATGTTAAAAGCGATATAATAGTAATATAATAAATTTGAAAACTATAATCGACGCATTATAATTCTGAAAACAAGGTTAATGCCAAAAGCGATGTAATTCTAATACATTAAGGTTGAAAACGATACTTAAGCATTATAGGTATGAAAACGAATTTTAAAACCATAAAAGAAGTGTAAACGAAAATGTATTTGTTACACTCCTGAAAGCGAAATTTAAAAACGAAAAAATAAGTAAAACCTGTCACACGCCCCCTGGTGACCGGACCGCACAATGCCTTCCAAACGGTTTCAGCACACAGACCATCCAATGTCTTGGACGCAATGGATGAGCTGAAACCACTGGTATTTTGGCAGCAGACAGACTAGAAGGAGGCATGCGAACTATAAAACCAAAACATTAGGCTGCCACCATCTCTGTGTTTAAATGGGAAAGAGAAGCCCACACTGACTGACTCTAAGACCTGCGGATAAAACGGTTAAAACACACTCAATTCTGGCTAACAACACTTCTCAGTAGCGAATCTTCAGGAAGCTAGGATCCGTTCTGTGTGGCCGAACAAATAAATGACTTTTAGAAGTCTTTTATTTATAAATGCAATATAAATAATTAATATATACAGAACATTATTAAAATCAACAATTAAAGAGACATGTAAGCCAGTATAAAATAAAAGGGAAGAAAATACGAATACTTAAGTTTCAGGTGAAATATGTCCGCTTTGGAAAATAAATGGCTAAGTCATTGATTTCAGAGTCAGGGGACTCAGCGTCAAAGTCCAAACAAGACGGATGCCAGCATGTCTTCAAGCTGGCAATTATGTAATCCGGATGATATTTCAAAGTGAAAGACCTTGATTTTGGGTCCTCTGCCCTGGTTATACTGCTGACACAGTAAGGAGAAATGAGGGTGGAGACCACACACCCCTTGGAACCTGAGATGAGCCATCCCCCTTCTCATGGAGACAGATCCCAGAACCGTACAGGTCAGGGCAGATTTAATAACATTTTCAGGTCAGTTAGGATTTATCCATCACAATGATACCAAACACGAGTGGTTAGACCCCTGTGGTATCAGCCGGTTACTTTGGACCTGTCTCACTGACAGTCCATAACTCGGGATGTTCTAGAATCTTTTCAGTACCAGTGCCAGGCAAGGTCCGACACACTCTGTGAGTTTAAAGGGGTTGGCAGCTTTGCAACACAGGAGATATGACAAATATAGCGGTTTATGAATTATCTTATAAATAACAGTTCACCAGGAGGTTATAATTCCCAGGTTTGAACTCCTCAGCTCAGAACTCCTGCTGGGAATGGTGCCACAACGGCTCCATAAGACCCGCTTTATGAGCGTCTGTCAGCCCAGAGGTGTGGATACCTGATTTATGGGGGACCTTAACACAACTTGGTGCCTGGGAAACTTCTCTGAGAAGGTGTCTTAATGGCTCTGGCCATTTGATGTAAGAGGAGCAAAGTGGTCTTTTAAAAGAAGAAAAAGTCATTCTGATCACTGCAATGAACTGCGCAATCTAACCAGGTAGCAATCAGAAAACTGACTGCACGAATCTTCCCGAATCACCTGCGCTTCTCACGGCTGGCCGTGACAAAACTGAAAGTCAAAACTAATTTGTAAATTATATTTGTAATAAACCTTAGTCTGTAAGTGAAAACTTTTGTTAACACGATCCCTGCAACCACTATTTCTCAAGCACCCTAATTTCCTGTCGGGCGCCCAGTAGCCGATATTTTGCATTGCAGCCTATGGCGGCACCCTTTTTGTCCATTAGCCATATGCGCCCTTTTTTCCTGCTTCCTTCCCATTCCCCTGCAGGCGCCCTGTGCCCGCACCATGACACACCTATCTTCCGTCCCCCTGCAGCTGCCCTGTGCCTGCGCCGTGACACACAGATCCTCCGGCCCCTGCAGCCGCCCTGTGCCCGCGCCGTGACACACAGATCCTCCGACCCCCTGCAGCCGCCCTGTGCCCGCGCCGTGACACACAGATCCTCCGACCCCCTGCAGCCGCCCTGTGCCTGCGCCATGACACACAGATCCTCCGGCCCCTGCAGCCGCCCTGTGCCCGCGCCGTGACACACAGATCCTCCGACCCCCTGCAGCCGCCCTGTGCCTGCGCCATGACACACAGATCCTCCGGCCCCTGCAGCCGCCCTGTGCCCGCGCCGTGACACACAGATCCTCCGACCCCCTGCAGCCGCCCTGTGCCTGCGCCATGACACACAGATCCTCCGGCCCCCTGCAGCCGCCCTGTGCCTGCGCCGTGACACACTGATCATCCGGCCCCCTGCAGCTGCCCTGTGCCTGCGCCGTGACACACAGATCCTCCGGCCCCCTGCAGCCGCCCTGTGCCTGCGCCGTGACACACTGATCATCCGGCCCCCTGCAGCTGCCCTGTGCCCGCGTTGTGATTCTGCGAAGCTCCAGTAAGCCGCAGCGCCCCTCTTTCAGCCGGCCTACTTGGTGAATCAGTGGCCAATGGCTACGCAGGAAGTTGATCAGGAGGCACGCAGACCCGGGGCCGCACATCCATCTAGCAGAGAGGCGCTGAGGGTGACATGCGCATGTGCGGGAAGGCTCAGTCGGCTATTGCGCACACTGAAACCAGGAAGAGGAGCTGCGAATGCAAATGCATTGTTGCTAATCTTCCAGGGGGCTGAGCTCAGCGACGCAGGACCACGGATTAGTGAGGGAAGTCTCGTTAGGATCCTGAGGCTTCCCTGTCTTAGGCCTGGAACCCTATAGGGCGTTTTTGGCAGTGTTTTTGGATCACCAAAAATGCTTTGCCAATGAAAGTAAATAACGTGGTACCCTTTAGCACTATTCGCAATCGCAGGACATGCAGCATTTTGAGCGCGCGTTATTGCTCAATGCAAGGTATACCATCACTGCATAAATCGCTTATCAAAGTGATTATGCATCGCTTTGGGGGCCGAGCAATCGCTTATAAAATAAAACTTTAAAGACTTACCCGGTGTCTTAATTTCCTTCTTCCATCCGTAGCTTTACCCCTAAAGGAAGACGTCACAGGCTCTCCTCTGATTGGTCCTAGAAAAGCACCTATGACCTCTTCCTTTAGGGGGCGGGGCTATGGACGGAAAAGAAGGATGCCGGGTAAGTACAATAAAGTCTTATTAAAAAAAAAAAAAAGAATCGCAAATCGGAAGAGCCGTACAGTTTACTGTAAAGCGCTTCCAAGTGCCTGGGAATCGCAATTGCGATTCCTACTGGGTTCCATACATGGAATAAGGAGAAGAAATGATCGGCACTGCAACGTACATTTATTCTTCAAAAAGTGGGACGCAGTCCGAGTGCATAAATACAAAACAGTAGTGCAGCATACATGGACATACCGGTGCTCAGAGGTGTGGTGGTGACGGTGGGTGCTGGGAACTGCTTGCCTGATGGCCATTTCGCGCTCTGTCGCGCTTCTACAGAGGCTGGCTGCGATACTGCGGGAAACGGCCGTCAGGCGAGCAGTACCCAGCACCCACCGTCACCACCACACCTCTGAGCATCGGTATGTACGTTGCAGTGCCGATCCTTCTTCTCCTTCTTCCATGTATGTACGTCCCTTGGATCAGAGCATGCAAGCTACATTACTGTGGGCGAGGTGTGTTCTACCTGCCTAATCCCCTACACACTGCTGCAGTGCCAACTGCCTTCCTACCTGCTTCTAGTGGGTTCCATGCCTCTAGGTAAGTATCTAATTTTGTGTAATCGAGCCTTCGGCTTCAGTACACTTAAAGAGACTCTGTAACACCTTTTTCAGCCTTTGTTCTTCTATCCTATAAGTTCCTATGCCTGTTCTAATGTGCTCTGGCTTACTGCAGCCTTTCCTAATTGCACTGTCTCTGTAATAAATCTTATCTCCTTTCCTCTGTCGTGTCTGTCGGGCTAAGGCTTGAATGTGTGGAATGTGCAGGGCTGCATGTGATTGGATAGAAGCGATACACACCCTCTGCAGGCCCCCTGCACACTCTGTATGACTCACACTTTGTTTATGTGAGCCTATCACAAGCTGGTTAGTTTGTTTGTAAACACTGCCTAAAACTGGCAATTACAAGCCAGGAATTTGCACAAAAGGATCCGCAAACCATCAGTGGTAGAAGAAATGCTGGTTGTTCTTTATTCAAATAATCCACATGGCAAAGGTAAAAAAATCACAAGGTTCAACTGACGCGTGTCGGGCTTACAGTCTGCCCTTAGTCATAGTTAAAACTGAACCTGCAAGGGGAGGGCTTTATGTAGGTGGGGGGAGAAAGAGACTCCACCCTGTACCTCAACCAGCCCTCGCCTTAAAGGAGACATCACATATTTACATTGTCTATAAAAAGGTACATAATGAATATACAAAAATTGTACAAATATACTCAATTAATAACAGCTAACAACAAGTGTAAAAAAGTAATAAAAACACCAATAATGGAAAAAACTTTGGACATATGTAGGGCCAGATATAGTAGCCTGATTAACAAGCAAAAAAGAGCAAGTAAATGCACAGAATCTTTTTTTGAGAAGAAATCAAAAATAGCATTTAACAGTCATAAACAAGATTCAAATCCCAGCGTGTATTGAGACCCATAGGAGTACGAGTGTTCATCCTATGGATTACAAGCCAGGATTGCAGCAGAGAGTGGCAGAAACAGCACAGAGGGGCCCAGGAGAAAATAAGGAATAGAATGGTATGCTTTTTAGTGTAAGAATATTAGAGTACAGATTCTCTTTAAACTCTAAGACGATCATATATGTTTTATGCTTTGCTCAGTGTTTTAGCCTAGAGATTAAATTTCAGCATTTTACCATTCTAAACTTAGCAGTTTGTTGTTGAAGTTATCCTGAGCCTTCCTTCTGCTAGGGTGAGTAACTCACTTGAGGTGAGTTTTCTGCAACAACTGCCATAACTGTGGGATTCTGGAATTCTCTTAAGGCAGGGAACACACTTGACTGTTATTGTGCACATGTTCTGCACAGAGAACTCATGTTAATCAATGGGCTAGTACACACTTAAAGCGGAACAAAACCAAACATTTTTTTTATTCAAAATATTTAGTTGCACCACTCTGACACATACAAAGATAAATAAACACTCCTTTAAGCCTATGAGCATTTCAGTGTATGCTTTTCACCCTTCTCTTTTCATAACTAGGGTTATACAGGTGGCAGCCATTACTTCTGTGCTTAGTAGGAGGTTTTAGATCATGGGTGTGTTTGTCATCAGCTACCCTCCCTCACAGGGGCGTCGTCTATGTGAAATCTCACACAAGCTGAGATCACCTCCCCTGTGACATCATCAGTAGCAGCCTGTGTTTTGTTTTTGTTTTTTATCTCCTCCACCAGTCTGCCGGATTCTGTCCCGGCAATATGAAAGGAAGGGAGGGGTTCCTCCAATAAATGTAAAATATTTTATATTTGTCATCATGCAGCTGAAAAAAAGGCTGCTATTTATTATTATAATTTAGAAAATAGATTGTATTTCTGAAATCTTGTATTTTTAATTTGGGTCCACTTTAATATGTTGTTTGCGCGCAGAAAAAAAAGCTGACATTCTGCATCCTGATTCTGCACATTTTGTCAGTTTTCTCTATCAATTACATCAGCTGCTGTGAAAAAACGTGTGCGGTTTCCTGCATAGAGACACACTTGGCGTGCAGAAAAAGTATGAAGGAAAACGCGCGGAAAACTAAAAGTCAAGTGTGTTCCTTGCCTAAAGGACACCTGAAGTGAGAGGGATATGGGGCTGCCATACTGATTTCCTTTTAAACTTTTATAGACCATGGAAGTTACGATAGAATAAATCAATAAATAAATGTTGAAAAACTGACCTTTTGTGCCAGAAAATTCAGATTTTATTTATTGTTTAGCTAGCCCACCTTTCTGAAAAACTGTATATGAAGAGAAGCAGGCACACCATCCAGTGCTGGGTGCTCGACGCTGTGACAATGGCAATGTTCCTATTTAATTGTAAGCTACAGAGTTCATCAACACACCAGCCGTAGGTGTAAATGCAACGTACATTTTACTGTGCACTATTCCACTTGCAGAGGATCAGCAGGGCTGCCAGGCAACTGGTATTGTTTAAAAGAAAATACATATGGCAGCCTCCCTATCCTCTTTGCTTTAGGTGTCCTCTAATTATCAAAAATCCAAGTGTGAAGAGTGAACCTGAAGCAATCCTGCACAGAGTTTACCATCTAGTGGACAAATATGTACATAGCAAAGAGGCTCGTGCAGTTGCAGTGTGCACATGCTAAGTGCAGCCATCGTCCCAACTAGAAGGAGATACTGTTAGTGTTGCTCAAATCCGATCTGATAGTAGCTATTCGTATTTCATCAGGTTAAACTAAAATCACCTGTGCGGGCTGGGCGGGGGGTTTAATCTTACCTATCATGACGTCTTCTTCGTCTGTCCCTCAGCTCCTCTCACGAAGCGCATCACAAAACACTTCCTCCTTCCGGGTTGAAGGAGGAAGTGTATAGTCACGTGACGCCAGATTGGAGTGCATCATGGGAGGCGCCGAGGGACGGACAAAGAAGACGTCATAATAGGTAAGATTAAACCCCCCGCCCAGCCCGCACAGAATCCCTGGGGAGCAACAGTTCAGATGGGGGAGGGACAACTTGGGGGCCCCTATAGGCTCTGGGGCCCAGGGGCAACTGCCTATTTTTTCCTATGGTAGCTCCAGCCAGGGCCGGTTTAAGCAACAATGGGGCCCCAGGGCAAAATAAACCTGGGGGGCCCCCCCCAACAGATACCCCGGAACAAAAATCGGCATTAGGGGACCTTTTTTGCAGCTGGTATAACAGGGTATGAAGCCCCAATCGGTCGGAGCTCCACATTCTGGCTATCCCAGCCTGCATGGGGGACAAGGGGTTAAAAAGTTTCAGGAGGGGGGACCCCACATAATTTTTTTTTTTATAAATTCCCACACTCTAAACATAAAAAAAAAAAATTGGGAAAATAGGAAAAAATGCCAGGGATCTTCATACAGCCATATTGCGCTGTATAGCGATCCCTGGCCAAAGCGCTGCGGCTGCGTATAGACCCCCTGGAAACCCCGTCAGGAAATTTATTGCGCTTTCGTTTGATGCATGTAAAATTACACTACCGTTAGGTTTGCTACTAAAAGTGACATTTACCGCATTTAAAAGTATACTTTTTTCCTTCAAAACTTTAAAATCGATTTTCTCAAAAACTATAAGGTCTTTTTGAAAAATTGTTTTTTCCTCTTATTCCTAATGATCTCCTTAACATATCCTGCAAATTTAGGGTTTCTAGCATTTAAGGTGGATTTGCTATTAACCATTAAAGTCGACGAGTTTTTAAATGTGTATTTTTTTTTCCCTTTGAAACTTTAAAATCGATTTTCTCAAAAACTATAAGGCCGATTTGAAAAATTTGTTTTTTCCTTTTGTAGCCACTGGGGGCCCCTACAAGCTCTAGGGCCCTGGGGCAGCTGCCTCCTTTGCCTTAATGGTAGCGCCGGTCCTGGCTCCGGCCCTGCACCCGGTGTCCGTGCAGACAGCAAGCATGCTGCTTTACACATTACAGACACCAGGTGGCAGCAATAAGAATTGTTGCAGACCGCTCTGTTTTTCTCCAGCATACTGCAGAGTTCAGCAACGCTACTCACACTTCTCACACTCTGCAGTCAGATGGGCACGGCCCGGCTCAGCACGGCCTGCGGCCCTGTAGTGGGCCGTGGCACAGGGGTTGGGGAACCGTAGCTCCCAACTGTACCTCTTTTGGAGGGACAGTCCCTCTTTGTGCCGCTTTCCTCCTCATTTGTCCCTCTTTCAGGACTTTGTCCCTCTTTCTATGTAAATATATATATTTCTCTACTAAAAAATGTGTTTGATTGACTCTAAACTTTATTCCCAACCATTAAATGGATATATTACTCATTTTAAAATGTTACTATGAAGGAAAATGATCCAGGATAGAAAGGACCATTGTGGTTTGAATTATAAAACAACATATTTTTCTTATGAAATCTTTATAGTATGCGTGACTAGGGTTGTGATGGGGGCGTGATCAGGGGTGTGGCAGGGGTGTGGCTTTAGTGTCCCTCTTTCTCATCTCAAAAAGTTGGGAGGTATGGGGGAACCCTTCCCTAGACTATGATACATGCACTACATGATACATACATAGACATAAGACTATGGTGGGGATTAGATTGTGAGCTCCTCTGAGGGACAGTTATGTGACAACACAATATATACTCTATACAGCGCTGCAGAAGATATCGGCGATATAGAAATACTAACTAATAATAATAACTTGGTGGAACACATTACTGAATGAGGCTGACCTCACCATTTTCATATATGTATGACAGAATTATGGAGTGATCTATATTCTTTACACAATGTTTATGCTGATGGCAACGTCTGCTGTTTTGTACTATTGTGTTAATGTCCTGTCTATCATTGTTTAATGTAAATACTGTTTTAATTTTTGCACAAATGACTTGACTTATGACCTCTATTAATTTTTTAATAACTCATTATTCCCCTAAAAACCCCACCTAGCCTTGCATTCCAATATATAGACAGATTGGCCCATATGCAATTAAGTTTTTTTTTCTTGAGTGTTCTCGGAGGAGAACATTTTTCATCTTTTCTTTAAAATACTTTTCCAGCACTTCACAATTGAAAAAGAACCAAAAAGCTGAGCTTGGGGTAGGAAAAAATAGACAGAAGCGGTAATCCCAAGCTCAGCTCGGGGCAGGTAATTACCTGTTGTGGAGTCCTGCACGGCATCGGCACTGCGCAGCGGGACTCCAGCCTCTCTTCCCAGCTGCTAGCTTCTTCCTCTGACCTCCAGGATCCTCATATCCCTGCTTTTTTTCCGGGGTCCCGGTGGGCAATCAGATCAGCAGTGCGGCGGTGGCGGCGGTGCGGTGTGATGTCGGGGGTCACTTGATGTCGGAGGGGGTGGTTCGGGAAATTTGAAATCTTAAAGGTGATTGGCCCATTTTTTCATGTATTAGATACAAATGTGTCAAATACATTTGTATCAAATGCATTGTAGCCATTTGGTTCCCTGCTGCTTCTGAGCAAGTGCTTGTGTGATCTGCTGATCTGCCTGATTCTTGGATTACCTTTCACCGAGTTTTGCCTGGATTTTGACTACTCTCTATCTGCTGCCTGAGACGACCTCTAATAAACATTCACAAATCCTGATTTATATAAAAAAAACACAAACATGATCCTTTTTGAGAGTGTATATATATACATATTTTTGAGAGTGTATATACACATATAAAAAATTTATATGTGTATATATACACTCTCAAAAAGGATCATTTTTGTTTTTTTTTACCGACCCCAGCCTGGATTTCGACTATTCTGTTTGCCTGCTGCCTGTACCGACCTCTGCCTGGATTTCAACTATTCTGTTTGCCTGCTGCCTGTATCGACCTCTGCCTGGATTTCAACTATTCTGTTTACCTGCTGCCTGTACCGACCTCTGCCTGGATTAGACTATTCTCTGTCTGTCACCTGCTATGGCGTCAGCCTCAAGGCGTCTCACACTGGAAGCGCTGATGGAGTTTGAGGACAGCGATCCTGATCTACCGTCGCTGGCGGACTCAAGGGACAGTGACGCACCTGGAGATCTGTCATCTGACTCGGGTAGAGAGAACAACAGTGACTCCATCACCACTGATGTTAGTGATGTACACATCTGGTGCCCCATTGACACTAATCAGGCTCCACCCCCCCCTCATGATTCTCTTTCACTGAAGATAGGCCGCGAGCACAACCCCTGGCCTACTTGCAGCTCTTTTTCAAAGATGCTGTCATTGAAAAAATAGTGATGGAGACAAACAACTCGGCCACACAACAACTAGCTGCTCCTTAACCACTTGCCGACCGCCTACTTCATATTGGTGGCGGCAAAGTGGCAGCCCCAGGACCACGTAACGCAGATTGGCGTCAGGTCCTGGGGCACTCTCTGGCCGGGGATCGCGCGCTGGGATGCGCGCGCATCCACCGGCAATAGGCTCCGCCCACCCGCGATGTCAACCCGCCGGCCAATCGGAAGCGCCGGCGGGTTGTTAACCCCGCGATCGCCGCTACAAAGTGTATAATACACTTTGTAATGTATACAAAGTGTATTATACAGGCTGCCTCCTGCCCTGGTGGTCCCAGTGTCCGAGGGACCACCAGGGCAGGCTGCAGCCACCCTAGTCTGCACCCAAACACACTGATCTGCCCCCCCCCTGCCCCCTGATCGCCCACAGTACCCCTCAGACCCCCCCCTGCCCACCCCCCAGACCACCATTTGCACACAATCACCCCCCTAATCACCCATCAATCACTCCCTGTCACTATCTGTCAACGCTATTTTTTTTTTTAGTCCCTAAACTGCCCCCTGCTCCCTCCTGATCACCCCCCCACCCCTCAGATTCTCCCCAGACCCCCCCAGACCCTCCCCCCCCCTGCGTACTGTATGCATCTATCCCCCCTGATCAACTGTCAATCACCTGTCAATCACCTGTCAATCACCTGTCAATCACCCGTCAATCACCCCCTGTCACTGCCACCCATCAATCAGCCCCTAACCTGCCCCTTGCGGGCAATCTGATCACCCACCCACACCAATAGATCGCCCGCAGATCCGACATCAGATCACCTCCCAAATCCATCGTTTACATCTATTCTCTCCTCTAAACACCCACTAATTACCCATCAATCACCCATCAATCACCCCCTATCACCACCTGTCACTGTTACCCATCAGATTAGACCCTTGCGGGCACCCAATCGCCCGCCCACACACTCAGATTGCCCTCAACCCCCCCCCTTATCGATTCGCCAGTGCATTATTTACATCCGTTCTTCCCTGTAATAACCCACTGATCACCTGTCAATCACCCCCTGTCACTGCCACCCATCAATCACCCCCTGTCACTGCCACCCATCAATCAGCCCCTAACCTGCCCCTTGCGGGCAATCTGATCACCCACCCACACCAATAGATCGCCCGCAGATCCGACATCAGATCACCTCCCAAATCCATCGTTTACATCTCTTCTCTCCTCTAAACACCCACTAATTACCCATCAATCACCCATCAATCACCCCCTATCACCACCTGTCACTGTTACCCATCAGATTAGACCCTTGCGGGCACCCAATCGCCCGCCCACACGCTCAGATTGCCCTCAACCCCCCCCTTATCGATTCGCCAGTGCATTATTTACATCCGTTCTTCCCTGTAATAACCCACTGATCACCTGTCAATCACCCCCTGTCACTGCCACCCATCAATCACCCCCTGTCACTGCCACCCATCAATCAGCCCCTAACCTGCCCCTTGCGGGCAATCTGATCACCCACCCACACCAATAGATCGCCCGCAGATCCGACATCAGATCACCTCCCAAGTGCAGTGTTTACATCTCTTCTCTCCTCTAAACACCCACTAATTACCCATCAATCACCCCCTATCACCACCTGTCACTGTTACCCATCAGATTAGACCCTAATCTGCCCCTTGCGGGCACCCAATCACCCGCCCACACCTCAGAACGCCCTCAGACCCCAGCCCTGATCACCTCGCTAGTGCATTGCTTGCATCTATTTCCCCCCTCTAATCACACCTTGAGACACCCATAAATCACCTCCTGTCACCCCCTAGCACACCTACCCATCAGATCAGGCCCTAATTTGCCCCGTGTGAGCTCCTGATCACTCGGCCAAACCCTCAGATCCCCCTCAGACCCCCTTCCGATCACCTCCCCAGTGCATTGATTGCATCTATTTTCCCCTCTAACCGCCCCCTGGGACACCCATCAATCACCTCCTGTCACCCCCCTAGCACTCCTATCCATCAGATCAGGCCCAATACATCCTGTCATCTAAGAGGCCACCCTGCTTATGACCGTTTCCACAAAATTTGCCCTCTCATAGACCACCTGTCATCAAAATTTGCAGATGCTTATACCCCTGAACAGTCATTTTGAGAAATTTGGTTTCCAGACTACTCACAGTTTTGGGCCTGTAAAATGCCAGGGCAGTATAGGAACCCCACAAGTGACCCCATTTTAGAAAGAAGACACCCCAAGGTATTCTGTTAGGTGTATGATGAGTTCATAGAAGATTTTATTTTTTGTCAAAAGTTAGCGGAAATTGGATTTTTATTGTTTTTTTCACAAAGTGTCATTTTTCACTAACTTGTGACAAAAAATAAAATCTTCTATGAACTCACCATACCCCTAACGGAATACCTTGGGGTGTCGTCTTTCTAAAATGGGGTCACTTGTGGGGTTCCTATACTGCCCTGGCATTTTAGGGGCCCTAAACCGTGGGGAGTAGTCTAGAAAACAAATGCCTCAAAATGACCTGTGAATAGGACGTTGGGCCCCTTAGCGCACCTAGGCTGCAAAAAAGTGTCACACATGTAGTATCGCCATACTCAGGAGAAGTAGTATAATGTGTTTTGTGGTGTATTTTTACACATACCCATGCTGGGTGGGAGAAATCTCTCTGTAAATGGACAATTGTGTGTAAAAAAAATCAAAAATGTGTCATTTACAGAGATATTTCCCCCACCCAGCATGGTTATATGTAAAAATACACCACAAAACACATTATACTACTTCTTCTGAGTACGGCGATACCACATGTGTGACACTTTTTTGCAGCCTAACTGTGCTAAGGGGCCCAAAGTCCAATGAGTACCTTTAGGATTTCACAGGTCATTTTGAGACATTTGGGTTCAAGACGACTACTCACGGTTTAGGGCCCCTAAAATGCCAGGGCAGTATTGGAACCCCACAAATGACCCCATTCTAGAAAGAAGACACCCCAAGGTATTCCGTTAGGAGTATGGTGAGTTCATAGAAGATTTTATTTTTTGTCACAAGTTAGCGGAAATTGATATGTATTGTTTTTTTTTTCACAAAGTGTCATTTTCCGCTAACTTGTGACAAAAAAAAAATCTTCTATGAACTCACCATACCCCTAACGGAATACCTTGGGGTGTCTTCATTCTAAAATGGGGTCACTTGTGGGGTTCCTATACTGCCCTTGCATTTTTTGGGGCCCTAAACCGTGAGGAGTAGTCTAGAATCCAAATGCCTCAAAATGACCTGTGAATAGGACGTTAGGCCCCTTAGCGCACCTAGGTTGCAAAAAAGTGTCACACATGTGGTATCGCCGTACTCAGAAGAAGTAGTATAATGTGTTTTGAGGTGTATTTTTATACATACCCATGCTGGGTGGGAGAAATCTCTCTGTAAATAGACAATTGTGTGTAAAAAAAATCAAATAATTGTCATTTACAGAGATATTTCTCCCACCTAGCATCTGTATGTGTAAAAATACACCCCAAAACACATTATACTACTTCTCCTGAGTACGGCGGTACCACATGTGTGGCACTTTCTTGCACCCTAAGTGCGCTAAGGGGCCCAAAGTCCAATGAGTACCTTTAGGATTTCACAGGTCATTTTGCGACATTTGGTTTCAAGACTACTCCTCACGGTTTAGGGCCCCTAAAATGCCAGGGCAGTATAGGAACCCCACAAATGACCCCATTTTAGAAAGAAGACACCCCAAGGTATTCCGTTAGGAGTATGGTGAGTTCATAGAAGATTTTATTTTTGTCACAAGTTAGCAGAAAATGACACTTTGTGAAAAAAAACAATTAAAATCAATTTCCGCTAACTTGTGACAAAAAAAAAAAATCTTCTATGAACTCACCATCCTCCTAATGGAATACCTTGGGGTGTCTTCTTTCTAAAATGGGGTAATTTGTGGGATTCCTATACTGTCCTGGCATTTTAGGGGCCCTAAACCGTGAGGAGCAGTCTTGAAACGAAATTTCTCAAAATGACCTGTGAAATCCTAAAGGTACTCATTGGACTTTGGGCCCCTTAGCGCAGTTAGGGTGCAAAAAAGTGCCACACATGTGGTATCGCCGTACTCAGGAGAAGTAGTATAATGTGTTTTGGGGTGTATTTTTCCACATACCCATGCTGAGTGGGAGAAATATCTCTATAAATTGACAATTGTGTGTTAAAAAAAGAAAACAATTGTCATTTATGGAGATATTTCTCCCACCCAGCATGGGTATGTGTAAAAATACACCCCAAAACACATTATACTACTTCTCCTGAGTACGGCAATACCACATGTGTGGCACTTTTTTGCAGCCTAACTGCGCTAAGGGGCCCAAAGTCCAATGAGCATCTTTAGGCTTTACAGGGGTGCTTACAATTAGGCACCCCCCAAAATGCCAGGACAGTGAACACACCCCACAAATGACCCCATTTTGGAAAGTAGACACTTCAAGGTATTCAGAGAGTAGCATAGTGAGTCCGTGGCAGATTTCATTTTTTTTTGTCGCAAGTTAGAAGAAATGGAAACTTTTTTTTTTTGTTACAAAGTGTCATTTTCCGCTAACTTGTGACAAAAAATAAAATCTTCTATGAACTCACCATGCCTCTCACTGAATACTTTGGGATGTCTTCTTTCCAAAATGGGGTCATTTGGGGGGGATTTGTACTATCCTGGAATTTTAGCCCCTCATGAAACCTGACAGGTGCGCAGAAAAGTCAGAGATGCTTGAAAATGGGAAAATTCACTTTTGGCACCATAGTTTGTAAACGCTATAACTTTTACCCAATCCAATAAATATACACTGAATGGGTTTTTTTTTATCAAAGACATGTAGCAGAATAACTTTCGCGCTCAAATGTATAGGAAATTTTACTTTATTTGAAAAATGTCAGCACAGAAAGTTAAAAAAGTCATTTTTTTGACAAAATTCATGTCTTTTTTGATGAATATAATAAAAACTAAAACTCGCAGCAGCAATCAAATAGCACCGAAAGAAAGCTGTATTAGTGACAAGAAAAGGAGGTAGAATTCATTTAGGTGGTAGGTTGTATGACTGAGCAATAAACCGTGAAAGCTGCAGTGGTCCGAATGGAAAAAAAGGCTCTGGTCCTTAAGGGGTTTTATGACTGCAGTCCTTAAGTGGTTAAAGAGACTCCGTAACAAAAATTGCATCCTGTTTTTTATCATCCTACAAGTTCCAAAAGCTATTCTAATGTGTTCTGGCTAACTGCAGCACTTTCTACTATGACAGTCTCTGTAATAAATCAATGTATCTTTCCCCTGTCAGACTTGTCAGCCTGTGTCTGGAAGGCTGCCAAGTTCTTCAGTGTTGTGGTTCTGCTATGCATCTCCCCCCTCCTGGCCCCTCTATGCACACTGCCTGTGTGTTATTTAGATTAGGGCAGCTTCTCTGTTCTCTCTTATCTTTTACAAGCTGGATAAATCGTCCTCTGAGCTGGCTGGGCTTTCACATACTGAGGAATTACAAACAAGGGCAAAGCTGTTTGCAGGAAGAAAAGAGCAGCCTGAAACTTCAGTGCATGAGAGATGCAGGGGGAAAGAAACACACAAATGATCTCTTGAGATTCAAAAGGAAGGGTGTATACAGCCTGCTTATGTATGGATGTATTTTCTATGTGTGGACATACTGTACATCAACCTACTTCCTGTTTTGGTGGCCATTTTGTTTGTTTATAAACAAACTTTTTAAAACAGTTTTTGACTACTTTTAATGTGGCGGGGAGCGGTGAAATTGTGACAGAGGGTAATAGGAGATGTCCCCCAACGCACTGGTATGTTTACTTTTGTGTGATTTTAACAATACAGATTCTCTTTAAGGGCGCTTTTCAAGGAGCAGGACGTGTAAGCCGGTCACCAAGGAGGAATTGTGGCTTTTCTTTGGACTAATTATTCTACAGGGGGTGGTGGGGAAGCCCCTCTAGAAATGGTGTTGGTCAGCTAACAAGATCATTGCTTCCCCTTTCTTCAGCACAGTGATGTCTGAATACCGTTTTGAACTTAAAATGAAATATTTGCACTTTTCAGACGACGCCTTCCATGACTCCACCCACACTGCCAAAGCTCAAAAAAATTTGGGAGGTTTATCAGCTGGTAGTGGAAAATTTCCGAAACACTTATGCACCCCAGAGGGACATAATTGTTGATGAAAGCCTGATGGCCTACAAGGGGAGACTGAGTTGGATTCAGTACATTGCTTCCAAAAGACCCTGCTTTGGTGTGAAATACTACATGATCCGTGAGTCAGCAACCGTATATATCTGGAAGTCCATTCTTTATACCGGCAAAGGGACTCAATTCAACCCCGCTTTCAACAACTACGGACTGGCAACATCCTCTGTGCTGTCTTTGATTTAGCCTTTGCTTAACAAGGCTATTGTGTGACCACAGATCATTTTTACAGTTTCCCAGAACTTTTTGAATTTCTTATAAAAATAAAACTGATGCTTACGGCACCGTTAGGTCTAACAGGCGAGAAATGCCAACAATCTTTGCCAAACAAAAGATGAAAACTGGGGACATAATTGCTTGGCAGAAGGGGAAAATTCTGTCTCTCCACTGGCGTGACAAGAAATACATCTGTTTCCTCAGCACCTGTCCATCACACCTCGACTGTCAGCACCAGAACAAGAGGAGGTAAAGTGATCGAAAAGCCTCAAGTCATTGTGGATTACAACAACACGATGGGTGGTGTGGACAGAACCGACCAGGCAGTCACAAACAGCAAAAAGACATACTACAAAAAAAAATCGGCATCTCCTGTAACAAAGCCTGTGGAATGCGTACAAACTGTACAAACAGCACAGTGACAGGCCAGTAACTCACATAGGGCTTGATTCACAAACCGGTGCTAACTGTTAGCATGCCTGTGAAAAAAGATTTTCGCGCGCTAATTTGCGCGCAAAATGCATTGCGCGCAAAGTTATGCGTGCAGCAAGGTTTTGCGTGCGCACTGCACAGAGCGCAGGGCGCACTGCGTGAAGTGCCCATTAAAGCCTATGGGACTTAGCGCGCGCATAGGACTTTGTGCATGCAAAACTTGATTGAGAAATCCGGTGCTAACCTTCTTTAGACGTGCTAAATAGATTAGCACCGCTTTGTAAATCAAGCCCATAGACTTTATCTGGAAGATTTATCAGTCCTCATCAGCAGATTCATCCTATGTAGTGAATGCTGAATAGAGTACTGGTTAAGTGCACTGCCTTTGACATGGGAGACCAGGGTTTGAATCCTGGCTAGGTCAAGTACCTATTCAGTAAGGAGTTCAAGGCAAGACTCCTTAACACTGCAGGGTGGCCTCTTGAGCGCGTCCCAGTGGCTGCAGCTCTTGAGCGCTTTGAGTCTGACAGGAGAAAAGTGCTATACAAATGTTTGGATTATTATTATTATAATGCCGAGCGCCTCCCTGGCTGTCACTTTATGGACTACATTCCACCCACTCCCCCCAAAAAATGCACCAACCAGGATGCGTGTTGTATGCTGCACAAAGACTGATGCCAAAGGGAAAAAAGTCCATAAGGAATCCCAATTGTACTGCCCTGATTGTAATGTTGCCCCGCTTGCTGTTCCCTGTTTTAAAATATACCACACACAGGAGGTGTACTAGGTATATATGTACATACCGTATAATAATCTGCTGCCTTATTTGTACATTTTTGCTATTTTTTCAGTTAATAGATAAATGTAATTATTTCAAAAATGTTGTGTTCCAGTCTTTTATTTATATGTAGAATGTCTACCAATACCAGGCCTTTATTCTGATATATTTTGGTGAGTTAAGACTTAAAGAGAATCTGTACTGTCCGATTTGTACAATAAAAAACATACCAATCGAGTCACTGACTGTGATCTGGGTTCCTATTTGCCATTTCTTCCGCTCCCTGCCATGATCCTGGCTTTTAATCGCCCATTTTAGGCAGTGGTTACAAACAAAAAACATGGTTGCTAACCAGGAAGTGATGTGTGTGTGTGTGTGTGTGCGCGCGCGCGTGCGTGCGTGTGTGTGTGTATACTAGCTTATTGCCTGGCATTGCCCGGGTATGTATTTGGCTGGTGTCAGCTCCACCCACTTTTTCTAACCCTAACACACAATTACTCAATGACCAAGTTTGTGAGCTTTGCGGTCTTTGGTATCAATCATTTGCATTGAAATTAAAAAAATCTGATTAACTGTTTGTGGCTCCACCCTCTTTTCTGAATTTGAACCCCAGTCACCCAATAACCAACTGTACCAGGTTAACATTAACAGTGCAAGAATGGTAGTAATTAAATATTCCTCTTGAAAAGCAATAGGTGAAGTTTGATTCACTTTTGTAGGCTCCACCCACTTTTCTACATAATAATCCTAGTCACCCAGTGACCAACTGTGCAAAGTTGAAGAACCCTGCCATTAACAGTGTAAGAATGGCTGCAGTTTACATTTTCCAGTGAAATTTGTATTTGTCTCCACCCACGGATGACCCGGCGTTGCCTGGGTAGGTATTTGACTGGTGTTGGCTCTGCCTACTTTTTCTAACCCTAACACACAAACACTCAATGACCAAGTTTGTGAGCTTTGGGGTCCTTGGCATCAATAATATAATATAATCCCATAGAAATTAAACAAATCAGATTTGCTGTTTGTGGCCACACCCCTCTCCAGCATTTGAACCCCAGTCACCCAATGACCAACTGTATCAGGTTTGAGGCATCTGCTATTAACAGTGTAAAAATGGCAGCAATTTAAATATTTCCCTTCAAAAAATCAACAGGTGAATTTTGATAGGCTATGATAGGCTCCACCCACTTTCCTGAATATTAATCTCAGTCACCCAGTGACCATGTGGGCAAAGTTTGGGAATCCTGCGATTAACAGTGTAAGAATGGCTGCAGTTTACATTTTCCCAGTGAAATTTGTTTTTGGCTCCGCCCACTTTTTGTAACCTGCACACCCAGTCACTCAATGACCAAGTTTGTGAGTTTTGGGGTCCTTGGCATCAATAATTTGCATTTTCCCATGAAATTAAACAAATCTGATTCAGTGTTTGTGGCTCTGTTCCCTTTTCTGAATTTGAACCACAGTGACCCAATGACCAACTGTACCAGGTTTGAGGCTTGTGCCATTAACAGTGCAAGAATGGCAGCAATTTTAATATTCTCCTTAAAAAGTGACATGTGATTTTTGATTGGCATTTTTAGGCTCCACCCACTTTCCTGAATATTAATCCCAGTCACCCAGTAACCAGCTGTACAAAGTTTGAGAACCCTGCCATTAACAGTGAAGAAAGGCTGCAGTTTACAATTTCCCAGAAAAATCTGTTTTTAACTCCACCCACTTTTTGTAACCTGGACACACAGTCACTCAATGACCAAGTTTGTGAGCTTTTGGGTTCCTGGCATCAAAATTGTGCTAATGGAAGCAGTTTATCCAGCAAAGAAATCTGGCTGTTTTTGGCTCTGCCCCTTGACTGAATTTGAACCCCACACACTTAAAGTGAACCTCCGGACTAAAAATCTACTCAGCAGAACTGAAAAGGCTTGGTGTTACTTTAACAGTTTCACAGCATCAGAACTTTGTTTTTCTTACCAAAGCATCATTTTTAGCTGCATTTTTAGCTAAGCTCCACCCATCAAAGAAAACTGCCTGGGCTTTTTTTTTACCCTGATGCTGTGCAAAGCATGATGGGATTTCCTATGTTGTTATTCACGTTGCCTAGCAACTGGGAGGTGTGATCAGCACACAGGACAGTTGGAACTGTGTCTCACGCTACCTGTCACCTCCTTTCAACCAAAAAGATGGCTACCCTCATGAAATCAAACATTTGCCTGTTCTTTTAAAACAGGGTGGGTAATAGATTATATTACCTATCTATTTTAATTAACATAAGTAATGTAACTGAATGACAGTATGTTTGTTTAGGCTGGAGTTCCTCTTTAATGACCGACTGTAGCAGGTTTGAGGCCTCTGCCATTAACAGTGTAAGCATGGTTGCAGTTTCAATATTCCACCTTGAAAATCAATAGGTGAATTTTGATTGGCTCTTGTAGGCTCCACCTACTTTTCCGAATATTAATCCTAGTCACTCAGTGATCAACTGTGTCAAGTTTGAGAACCCTGCTAATAACAAAATGGCTGAAATCAATCTAACAAATCTGATTGGCTGTTTGTGTCTCCACCCCTTTAGTGAATTTGGACCCCAGTCACCCAATGACTGACTGTATCAGGTTTGAGTCTCTGTCATTAACAGTGTAAGAATGGTAGCAATGTAAATATTCCCCTTGAAAATCAATAGGTGAATTTTGATTGGCTGTTGTAGGCTCCACCCACTTTCTGAATATTCATCACAGTCACCCAGTGGCCAATTGTGTAAAGTTTGGGAACCCTGCCATATAAAAAAATGTAGTTGTTGGCACCGCCCACTTTTTCTAACCTTGACATACAGTCACTCAATTATCAAGTTTATCAGCTTTGGGGTCCTTGGTATCAATACTTTATATATTCCCATTGAAAAATAAACAAATCTGGCTGTTTGTGGCTCCGTCCCCTTTCTGAATTTGAACCCTAGTCACCCAGTGACCAACTGTACCAGGTTTGAGGCATCTGCTATTAACAGTATAAGAGAATGGTAGCAGCTTAACTACTTTAGCCTCCTGGAAGTACTAGCTACTCCCAGGAGGCCATGTGCGCGTCCGCACGCTTCCGAGGCCGATCGCGCGCGTGCACGCGTGCTCCCGGCCGCGGTTCGTTAGCCTGGCAATCAGTGAATCGGGCTATGGTGCCCGATCACTGATTCCTCTCCCCCGCTGAAAAAGCGACAGCTTCTCTCGGAAGCTGCGCTTTTTCTGGCTGTAGCGTCCCCCATGCGTCACTCTAAGCGTATGTTACGCTTAGAGTGACGTCATGTAAACAAACTCATGGCCGCCATCTTGTGGCCAAAAAGTAATACTACAACTAAAACAAAAAAAAAATAAAAATCAACATACATTTACATTATAAACCTATTGTTTACATCCCACCCTCCCAAAACTACCCAAATAAAATGTTTAATATAAAAAATAAAAAAAAACATTACAATAAAAAAAAAACATGTAAATATTTACCTAAGGGTCTAAACTTTTTAAATATCAATGTGAAGATGAAATATTTCTATATTTGTTTTGTTTTAAACTTGTAAATAGTGATAGATGCAAAATGGAAAAAATGCACCTTTATTTCCAAATAAAATATTGTCGCCATACATTGTGATAGAGACATAATTTTAATGGTGTAATAACCGGGACATATGGGCAAATACAATACGTGAATTTTAATTATGGAGGCATGTATTATTTTAAAACTATAATGGCTGAAAACTGAGAAATAATGAATTTTTTCAGTTTTTTTCTTATTCTTCCTGTTAAAATGCATTTACAGTAAAGTGGCTCTTAGAAAAATGTACCCCCCAAAGAAAGCCTAATTGGTGGCAGAAAAAACAAGATATAGATCAGTTCATTGTGATAAGTAGTGATAAAGTTATAGGCTAATGAATGGGAGGTGAAAATTGCTCGGATGCATAAAGTGAAAATGACTGAAGGCTGAAGTGGTTAAATATTCCCTTTATCAACAGGTGAATTTTGATTGGCTGCTGTAAGCTCCACCCACTTTCCTGAATATTAATCCCAGCCACCCAGTGACCACATGTGCAAAGTTTGAGAACCCTGCCATTAACAGTGTAAGAATGGCTGAAGTTTATATTTTCCCAGTGAAATTTGTTTTTGGCTCCGCCCACTTTGTGTAACCTGGACACACAGTCACTCAATGACCAAGTTTGTGAGCTTTCAGGTTCCTGGCATCAACAATGTGTGAATGGAAGCAGTTTATCCAACAAGTAAATCTGATTGGCTGTTTGTGGCCCCAACCCTTTAGTGAATTTGGACCCCAGTCACCCAATGACCAACTGTAGCAAGTCTGAAGCCTCTGCCATTAACAGTGTAAGAATGGCAGCAGTTTAAATATTCCCCTTGAAAATGAATAGGTGAATTTTTATTGGCTGATGTAGGCTCCACCCACTTTCTTGAATCTTAATCCCAGTCACCCAGTGACCAAGTGTGGCAAGTTGCGATTAACAGTCTAACAATGGCTGCAGTTTAAATTTTCCCATTTAAAATAAATGGCTGAAATTTGATTGGCTGTTTTATTCTCCACCCACTTTTCCTGGCTTTGTATCCTCAGTCACCAAGTAACCAACTGTGCCATGTGTGGGGACTCTGGCTTGATTACTGTGAGAATGGCAGCCTTTTACATTTTTTTGTCCATTGACATGAATGGGTGAAATCTGATTTGCTGTTTGTATCTCCGCCCAGGTGTGCAGGGGGGCCGCGAGACCCCCAGAACATATCATCCCAGGTAGCAAGACATTTGTATACCAAGTTTCGTTCAAATCGGTCAAGCCGTTTTCGAGTGATCGCGGCACATACACACACACATACATACATACATACATACATACATACATACATACATACATACGATTTTATATATATTGAAGATACTAGCTGATGACCTGTGTTGCCCGGGAATGTATTTGGCTGGTGTTGGCTCCACCCACTTTTTCTAACCCTAACACACAAACACTCAATGACCAAGTTTGTGAGCTTTGACATCAATAATTTGTATATTTTCATAGAAATTAAACAAATTAGTTATTTTAAATCAAATATTATTTTTTTTTTCCTAGGAGAAAACTCAGGTGAAAAAGTGAATTGCATATTGGCCATAGGGCTTGATTCAAAAAGCGGTGCTAACAGTTAGCACGCTGGTGAAAAGCCCTTTATCATGCCTAAACTCACTTTAGGCATGATAAGAAGCAACTCGCGCGAATTTTCCGCGCGCAAAGCCTTGCGCGCGCAACCGCTTCGCGCGCGTGCAGCGTCCCCACTTCGCGCGAAGCTCCCATTAAACCCTATGGGACTTTGCGCGCGCACGTACGTGCGTACGTGCGTACGCGCGGAAACTTCGCGCGAGTTAGAGCAAAAATCGGTGATAACTCAGTGGTGCAAAGGTTATCACGCCTAAAGTCTTTTAGGCGTGATAACTGGGTTATCACCGCTTTGTGAATCGAGGCCCCAGGTGTGATAAGTTTAGGTGTGATAAGTTTAAGTGTGATAAGTTTAGGCATGATAAGGTTAGGTGTGATAAGTTTAGGTGTGATAAGGTTAGGTGTGATAAGTTTAGGTGTGATAAGTTTAGGCATGATAAGTTTAAGCACCAACTGGGTTAGCACCGCAGTGCACAGCTGATCAAAAGTTTTGCGCTAGCAAAGTCTGGTGCACTTCGCATAGAGTTTAATGCCGCTGCTTTGCGTGCGGGACTTTGCGATCTAAACTTTTCTAAACTTATCACGCCTAAACTTATCATGCCTAAACTTATCACGCCTAAACTTATCATGCCTAAACTTATCATGCCTAAACTTATCATGCCTAAACTTATCACGCCTAAACTTATCATGCCTAAACTTATCATGCCTAAACTTATCACGCCTAAACTTATCACGCCTAAACTTATCACGCCTAAACTTATCACGCCTAAACTTATCACGCCTAAACTTATCACGTCTAAACTTATCATGCCTAAACTTATCATGCCTTTAACTTAGTTATCACCGCTTTGTGAATCGAGCCCATTGTGTTTTACATTCTCTGGTAGATGCAACAGAGGTAAAACTCACCTCACCATCACAGGGGCATGTTACTTCATAATAAGTTTCTGGAGGTGTCCTCTCTAACAATAAAGCAAACAAGACAAGAATTTAATCTAGCTGACCAGAGAGGTGGCATAGCTCTGGGCCTCTCCTGTGTGGGTCAGTCTGCAGATTGGTGTAAATTACTATTATAATGGAAGCTGCTAAGTCTAGCTACCCAAAGCCAATCTCTTTGTATGAAATACACAAACATGATGTTACCACCTAGTTAAAAATATTAAACAAAATTATATTTTACCAGTAAACAGGATCAATACAGATAAGTGTATAAGATATCAGACAACAAGTATATATCAGATATGGTGCAGTAACCACCAAGCAGTGTCACCACCAAGAGTTATTACATGATTACAATTACTGATTAACACAATCTGATCAATGCAAGAAGTAGAATACAATTATATATATATATATATATATATATATATATATATATATATACACATATATATATATATATATATATATATAATTTTATTATAAACATCTGAGCTTTCCCTGTCAGCTTCCGGACTCTATACTTTATAGTTTTCTGTGTATTTTATATGCAGCTTATTTCTCCTAATTTAGAGTAATAAAATGTTTTTTTTTTCCAGTAGTGGATAAGGAATGAGTTGTACGGCAGTAATTACGTACAGATGTGTTCCTATTGCCTTGTGTGGTGTGTACATGGTGCCTGTCATTACAGCTAATATTCAGCTAGTATAAAATGCATATAATACAGGGAACATGAGTATTGAAAGTGTCAATTTTTGTGGAACAATTGGGTAAAATCACACCTGTGCAATGCATGCCACTAGTTTCTCCAACCAGGAGGCATCTTAAAGGATACCCGAAGTGACGTGACATGATGAGATAGACATGTGTATATACAGTGCGAAGCACACAAATAACTAGGCTGTGTTCCTTTTTTTCAGGACTGGGTCAGACTACAGTGTGACCCTCACTGATAAGACATTACAACTATAAAACACTTTCCTAGCAGAAAATGACTTCTGAGGGCAGGGAAGAGATAAAACGGGTCAATAGTTAATAACATTTTGGCTCTGGCATACTTAAATGAATGTGATCATTGAGTAGGGACAATGCAACAGTAAAAAACTTAAAAAGTAGATTTAAATATAAAATAAAACTGTGGGATACCTACAAAAGTCATTTTAGGAGTAAGAGGATAGATGCAATTGTTTATCTCATCAGTTTATTTTCAGTTGGGTATTGTACCGTGTTAGCCATCAGTAAAAGCAAGAAGTTTTAAGTCAGGATGATACCATTTATTGGCTAACTAAAAATGAATAAAAATAAGCAAGCTTTCGGCCTTGCAGCCTTTGTCGGGCTTCAATCCTGTTTGCTTGCAAGCTGGTGGTACAGACAGCTTTATACATCTAACATCAAAAGGGAAAACATATTTTTTTTTTAAGCATAAATACATGTCATTAAAGAGAACCTGAGGTGTGTTTAAAGAATGTTATCTGCATACAGAGGCTGGATCTGCCTATACAGCCCAGCCTCTGTTGCTATCCCAAACCCCACTAAGGTCCCCCTGCACTCTGCAATCACTCATAAATCACAGCCATGCTGTGAGGCTGTGTTTACATCTGAAGTGTCAGTCTCAGCTGCTCCCCCGCCTCCTGCATAGCTCCAGTCCCTGCCCCTGTCCCTTCCCTCCAATCAGCAGGGAGGGAAAGGATGCAGGCGGGGACTGGAGTTCTGCAGGAGGCGGGGAGAGCAGCAGACTGACACTATAGAGATAAACACAGCCAGCTCTGACAAGCTGTTTGTCAGCAGCGTGGCTGTGATTTATGAGGGATTGCAGAGTGCAGGGGGACCTTAGGGGGGTTTGGGATAGCAACAGAGGCTGGGCTGTATAGGCAGATCCAGCCTCTGTATGCAGATAATATTCTTCAAACCCACCTCGGGTTCTCTTTAAGAATTCAAACAGACCATCTGAATGGGGTTAGAGGTTGTTAGGTGAGATAAGGATCCTTGTTTACGCCATGCTCACAGACCTGGGATTAGGATTGACCCAGAGGTATCGTAAACTCTTAGTTCACAAGTTCAGCTATAATGGCTGAGAAAATTCAAATATCATCAGCCTCATACCAATATAAAAAGTTTTTGTTCTTATTCAAACCCTTCTCCACAGCTTTGAGATCGATTAATAGCAGAAACAAAATTTATAAATTGGTTCAAAGCTGTGGAGAAGGGTTTGAATAAGGACAAAAACTTTTTATATTGGTATGTTCAACTCATTTTCCCCCCAACCCCCCTACAGTATTCCTTTAAGATGCCTCCTGTGTGGAGAAACTAGTAGCATGCATTGTTCAGGTGCCCCATTGTTCCACACAAACTGACATGTTAAATACCTAAAAAAAACAAAAAACAACTTGATAGGAAGTGTTATTTTCCTTAATTTTTAAGAAGCGAAAGCAGAGAAGCTTCTAGGAAGCAAACAGTATTGGCTGGACAGAGAGCCAATCACAATTCTCTCCATGTGATGTCACCAGGGGGCGGATCTCTCACATCCCCTATCTCCCCCCAGATATCTTTACACAGCCTTTCCATATACCTATCACAGCATGGAGGGGCTCAGTGAACGCAGCAGTGAAGGTGTGGAGGTGTCTGATGGGGACACACAGGGCATAAAAGGAGATCAGCCCAGCCTCATAATCCAGATATATCCTGACTCTATCACTGGGGATCCCATCAGGTAACTCGATGTCTTCACTATTATGTATCACTGCGTACTCATTATCCTTCCTGTCCAAACACCAGGACTTGTTATTCTCTCCAATCAGTGACTGCTTTCCTCTCCTGGCTATACTGGGGTAACACATCCCGATTCTCCAGCTCACTGATGCCCCAACATCCACTTCCCAGTAATGTCGCCCTGAGGAGAAACACTGGCTGCTCAACACCTGATTATAATCCTGAAATCTCACTTGTGTTTTCCAGCGATTCATCTGTCTATATGCCCAGGATACAGTTTTCCAATCACCTGAAATATACAGATCACGACAAGCTGTGTTTACATCCAGTAATATGTCTGCATGCTGTATATAGATATAGATCCCTCCAGTTACCCCAGCCATGATTTCAGCTAACCCTGTGCGTAATGTGTGTGAGATGCCAGCCACATCCAGATCCCCTCCATCATGGAGCTGCTTATCATGTCTGTCCTCCGTGTCACACAAGTGACCTGTGTGTGATTCCTGTAAGACAGTCAGTGGATCAGTCATGTTACACAGCTCCTCAATGTGACGCATCTTCCTGGACAGCTCCTCCTTCTTTATCTCCAGCTGCTGAATTACATCATTATAGGATTGTACCTGCCTCATGATGTCACTCAGGACTCTCTTTTCCAATTCTTCCAGCCGTCTCCTGAGGTCTTTAAACAGGCCAGCGACTTTCTCTGTTTCATCATCTGCTGTTTTTTTTGCTTTTCTCCTGCATTCCTCCAGACTCTGGACTCTTTTCTCAGCCGCCTTTGTCTCTGCCATCAGTTTCTGCAGATCATATCTCAGCTTCTTCTTCTTCTCCTCAGAGGCTTCATCCAGGGACATCATCTTATGTCCTACATGTCCTCCAATCACAGAGCAGGACACACAGACACAGGCAGCATCCTCAGTGCAGTAATACTCCAGGATCTTTTTATGGACGGAGCATTTCCTGGTCTCCGGGGAGGTGGTGGGGGCACATAAGACGTGTTCTGGTGCCTTGCTGTGGACTCTCAGGTGATTATCACACATAGAAGCATCACAGTGCAGACAGGACATAACAGCAGGTACAGGAGAATGGATACAGTAAGTACAATGGACTCCGGCTTCCTCTTGATCTGGCTCAGTAGACAGGACATGTTCTGCTATGTTTCTCAGAGCAATGTTTGTCTGCAGTGTTGGCCGCTCCATAAACTCCTCTCTACATTCAGGACAGGAATAACCTCCAGACCCCTCTTGTGAGTCCAGCACACGATCGATACAGACCCGGCAGAAGTTGTGGCCACATTTCAGGTTTACAGGGTCTGTATAAACACTCAGACAGACGGAACACTCCAGCTCCTTGCTCAGAACAGCAGACGCCATGGCTGGCAGCAGGACAGGAAATGAAAGGGAATGTTAAAGCCTCTGAACTTTGGAATCTAGTAGAACCAGTTGTGTCACCTTCAGTGCGGCTTATGTCTGAGCTACAGTTTGTTTTGTATGAGAGCCTTTTGTGTCAGGTTAAGGTAATCATTTTCATTGTAATGCATTTGACAATTCACTTTAATAATTCTTACCATATTTTGGACTATGAGACACACTTTTTCTCCCCCAAAAGTAGGGAGAAAAAGTCACTGCGTCTTATAGTATCCTCTTATAGCATCCTGCTGCTTTTTTTTTGTTGTGCTGTAAATAATCCTAAATGAGGTCCGCGGTGGGGTCTCTGAGTGGCATAGCAGCAGCTGCTGCAATGACTGCCAATGCTTGTTCTTGGCTGGCTGTCTGTCCCTGCATCTGCCCCGCTTCAGCTCAATCCAAAGTTTCATAGCAGCACCAGCTCAGTGGTTGGCCAAAATTTTGCATTTAAAATTTGCAATTACGTATCGTAATCGTAATGCAAAATGTCTGAGAAAATCATAATTAATTTAATATGTAATAGTAATATTTCATAATTTTGCATAATTTATGTTTAACCTATTTTAGCTCCTGGACATAAAAACTACGTCCAGGAACCATGCTCGCTACCGCGCGCTCTCGTGGCTGATAGCGCGCGTGCACGTTAGCCAGACAATTAGTGAATGAGGGGTATGGTGCCCGATCACTGATTCCTCTCCCCCGCTGAAAAAGCGACAGCTTCTCTCAGAAGCTGCGCCTTTTCTGGCCGTTCCCTCCCCCATGCGTCTCTCTAAGCGTATGTTACGCTTAGAGTGACGTCATGTAAACAAACTCATGGCCACCATCTTGTGGCCAAAAAGTAATACTACAACTAAAAGTAAAAAAAAAATAAAAATCAACACACATTTAAATTATAAACCTATTGTTTCCATCCCACCCTCCCAAAACTACCCAAATAAAATGTTTAATATAAAAAAAAAAAAACATTACAATAAAAAAAAACAAAAACATGTAAATATCTACCTAAGGGTCTAAACTTTTTAAATATCAATGTAAAGATGAAATATTTCTATATTTTTTGTTTTAAACTTGTAAATAGTGATAGATGCAAAACGGAAAAAATGCACCTTTATTTCCAAATAAAATATTGTCGCCATACATTGTGATAGGGACATAATTGTATCGGTGTAATAACCGGGACATATGGGCAAATACAATACGTGAGTTTTAATTATGGAGGCATGTATTATTTTAAAACTATAATGGCTGAAAACTGAGAAATAATGAATTTTTTCCGTTTTTTTTTCTTATTCTTCCTGTTAAAATGCATTTACAGTAAAGTGGCTCTTAGCAAAATGTACCCCCCAAAGAAAGCCTAATTGGTGGCGGAAAAAACAAGCTATAGATCAGTTCATTGTGATAAGTAGTGATAAAGTTATAGGCTAATGAATGGGAGGTGAACATTTCTGAAGTGAAAACGACGGAACGCGAATGGGTTAATTTTCGTGTAATTTTGCATAATTTTGTGCCATCTTTAGTGGTTAATAGCAAAGCCCGCATACGTGCTATTGCTACCAAGATTGTCAAAAAAGTAAAAAAAAATTTTTTTTAAAAGACCTTGTAGTTTTTGAGAAAATCGATTTTAAAAATGCAAAGAAAAATGTTTTTTAAACTGACTTTTTTTTTATTTTTCTGAGTTTAAAAACATTTTTTCTTTGCATATTTAAAATCTTTTTGGAATTTTTTTTTTCAGTTGTACTCACTATTCTCCGTAACCACTTGAGGACCGCAGTGATAAACCCCCCTAGTGACCAGGCCATTTGTCACTTAACAGGCCACTGCAGCTTTAAGGCCTCGCTGCAGGGCTGTCCAACTCAGCACACAAGTGATTCCCCCCTCCCCCTTTTCTCACCACCAAAAGAGCTTTCTGTCGGTGGGGTCCAATCGGCCCCCAGCTGTTTATTTTTTTTTTTCATAAATATGTGTTTCATTATTTTTTTAAATAATTTTGCCTATTTTTAATTTATTTTTATACTCCTCTCTCCCTCCCCCCCCCCCCCGCCAGCCAATCAGCGTGATCAGCTGTCATAAGCTTCAGCCTATGACAGCCGATCACTTCCATGCTTCTGGAGGAGACAGCCGTGTCACACGGCTGTCCCCAGTACAGCGCTGCATTACATCGCAGCACTGTACAGCAATAAAAGATGGCGTTTCGTCATCTAACCGTCTCCCATCGCTGATCGCTGCTGGGAGACTGAAGGCGGAGCAGAGCGGAGAGAGAGGAGGAAGAATGATGAGTGGGATGAGAGAGGAAGAACTGCACACTAGTGGTAAGTATGAAAGGGGGTGGGGATCTATCACACTACACCCCCACTGGAATCTGACCAGATGCTGGGAAAATCTATAGGGTGTGGGTGCCTGGGGGACCACTAGACTATCAGGGAAAGCTACAGGTGCAGATGGGGGACCACTAAACAGACTAGACAATAAGCTATAGGGGCATGTGGGAGCCACTAGACCTTCAGTAATTCCTATAGGGTTGCAGGAGGTGGAATCTCTAGACCAGGGGCGTAATTATAGAGCCTGCAAGCAATGCAGATGCAGGGGGCCCAGAGGAGCGGAAACTGTATGCACCTGAAACGGGGCCCGAGAGAAGGACGAGGCATATTTCCTGGACAGGGGGTGGCTAGTGCTGTGCTTCCTCGCCGTTGCCGCCCCCAATCACGCCTAGTACGCATGGCAGCCAGTATTCCCACCAGCGCAACTCCATGCAGTGTAGGTTGGGAAGAACAACAGGAGGCAGGACCAGGCCAGGACAACTCTTCTGCCGGACCGCCACTATGCCTGCAGCCAGCGTCACTGTGCAGGCTTGTGACACTGACAGCCAGCCTGCCTGTGGCTGCGTGGAGACACTGAGACAGGACTGGTGGACGATGGAGAGGCTGACCTGGGGCTGCAGAAAGCCGGAGACTGCTGTGTAAGTGTATGTTTTTTTTTCTTTCTCAACCTTATATACTCCATGGCTTCCTTGTGCCTAATCTATTCTTTTTGAAGGATATGCTGATGTGGTGGTGCTGAATTCATTACTGATTTTGGGAGGGGGGGGGGTGGTTTGCAGGCAAGGGTGTAGCTAGAAACCACTGGGCCCCCTTGCAAAACGTTGGATGCCGCCCCCCATTCAGCACCCCCCCCCCCCCCCGAAGCAGAAAGCTGGCAGGTACCTCCCTCTTCCCAAAACAGAAACCTGTCAGGCTCCCATCCCCCACCCCACCCACAACAACAACAAAATATTTCAAAAACATGAAGGTGCTCACTTCTCCTTCTCACCCCCTCTTCCAAAAACAGAAATCAGCAGGATTATGATTAACTATATATATATATATATATATATATATATATATATATATATATATATATATATATATATATATATATATATATACATCTACAGTGGCTTGCAAAAGTATTCGGCCCCCTTGAAGTTTTCCACATTTTGTCACATTACTGCCACAAACATGCATCAATTTTATTGGAATTCCACATGAAAGACCAATACAAAGTGGTGTACACGTGAGAAGTGGAACGAAAATCATACATCATTCCAAACATTTTTTACAAATAAATAACTGCAAAGTGGTGTGTGCATAATTATTCAGCCCCCTTTGATCTGAGTGCAGTCAGTTGCCCATAGACATTGCCTGATGAGTGCTAATGACTAAATAGAGTGCACCTGTGTGTAATCTAATGTCAGTACAAATACAGCTGCTCTGTGACCGCCTCAGAGGTTGTCTAAGAGAATATTGGGAGCAACAACACCGTGAAGTCCAAAGAACACACAAGACAGGTCCAAGACAGGTCATGGATCAAGTTATTGAGAAATTTAAAGCAGGCTTAGGCAACAAAAAGATTTCCAAAGCCTTGAACATCCCACGGAGCACTGTTCAAGAGATCATTCAGAAATGGAAGGAGTATGGCACAACTGTAAACCTACCAAGACAAGGCCATCCACCTAAACTCACAGGCCGAACAAGGAGAGCGCTGATCAGAAATGCAGTCAAGAGGCCAATGGTGACTCTGGACAAGCTGCAGAGATCTACAGCTCAGGTGGGAGACCCTGTCCAAAGGACAACTATTAGTAATGCACTGTACAAAGTTGGCCTTTATGGAAGAGTGGCAAGAAGAAAGGCATTGTTAACAGAAAGCATAAGAAGTCCCGTTGGCAGTTTGCCACAAGCCATGTGGGGGACACAGCAACCATGTGGAAGAAGGTGCTCTGGTCAGATGAGACCAAAATGGAACTTTTTGGCCAAAATGCAAAATGCTATGTGTGGCAGAAAACTAACACTGCACATCACTCTGAACACACCATCCCCACTGTCAAATATGGTGGTGGCAGCATCATGCTCGGGGGGGGGGGGGGGGGGGGTGCTTCTCTTCAGCAGGGACAGGAAAACTGGTCAGAGTTGATGGGTAGATGGATGGAGCCAAATATAGGACAAACTTGGAAGAAAACCTCTTGGAGACTGCAAAAGACTTGAGACTGGGGCGGAGGTTCACCTTCCAGCAGGACAATGACCCTAAACATAAAGCCAGGGCAACAATGGAATGGTTTAAAACAAAACATATCTGTGTGTTAGAATGGCCCAGTCAAAGTCCAGATCTAAATCCAATCGAGAATATGTGGCAAGATCTGAAAACTGCTGTTCACAAACGCTGTCCATCTAATCTGACTGAGCTGGAGCTGTTTTGCAAAGAAGAATGGGCAAGGATTTCAGTCTCTAGATGTGCAAAGCTGGTAGAGACATACCCTAAAAGACTGGCAGCTGTAATTGCAGCAAAAGGTGGTTCTACAAAGTATTGACTCAGGGGGCCGAATAATTACGCACACCCCACTGTGCAGTTATTTATTTGTAAAAAATGTTTGGAATCATGTATGATTTTCGATCCACTTCTCACATGTACACCACTTTGTATTGGTCTTTCACGTGGAATTCCAATAAAATTGATGCATGTTTGTGGCAGTAATGTGACAAAATGTGGAAAACTTCAAGGGGGCCGAATACTTTTGCAAACCACTGTAAGTCTCTTTGTTTAGTGACTTCTTTACTACATAGTTTGTTTGCATATCTGAGTACTTTGTCCCAAAAATGTTCAATGGAAGGGCATCCCCACAGACAAGTAACATTTTCAAAGTAAGCACACTACTGCTGTAGCATGCACTACTAACTTACTCGCGATCCCCCCCAAAACTAGCGGCCACTCCGATTGTCCTGCCCTGTCGGGTCCAGTGACTGTTTGATAGGTATACCGGCACTTTGACCCAATAGGCTCTCTGTCACTGTAACTTATTATACTTTAAAAGTGTTGGTCTTACATGAAATGCACACATTTACTTGTATTTAGTTTGAAATGGCTCTTACGGAATTACATTTTAAAAATATGTGGCGTTCATGGCTCTCTCAGCCAAAAAGGTTCCTGACCCCTGATCTATAGGATGCAGGATCCATTGGATCTTTGCCCTCCTTGGGAATAAGAATAAGCCTAATATAGGCTAATGTTCCAGTGGGCAAATATTGCTTGTCTTTTAACATTTTGTTAAAGACCTCAGTTAGAGGCTGGACAATCTCTCCCTTGAGAATCCTAAAGGACTTACGAGGCGAAATGAGGAAAAAAAGTTAATCACTTGCCTCACCTTTTCAGGCACGGAGGACGCCGTCCGCGCCCTCCATGCCGATCCGCCGGGTCCCTTCGCTCATTAGCCCCCCGGGCCGGCTGCCGACCCCACGGCCCGGGTCGGGCTTTCTTGCCTCTCCCAAAATGGCCGCTTGCTCTGGCCGCGGCTGCGCAGTCCGCATAGCCGCGAGTGCGGCTGCGCAGCTCTGGGGCCAACCCCCCTGATCCACGCTATGCGGACTGCGCAGCCGCGGCCAGAGCAAGCGGCCATTTTGGGAGAGGCAAGAGAGCCCGACCCGGGCCGTGGGGTCGGCAGCCGGCCCGGGGGGGCTAATGAGCGGGGGGACCCGGCGGATCGGCACGGAGAGAGCGGACGGCGTCCTCCGTGCCTGAAAAGATGAGGCAAATGATTAACTTTTTTTCCTCATTTCGCCTTGTAAGTCCTTTAAAGAATTCTGCTGTGTAGCCAATGCCCAGGGCTTTGAAGTTTTTAAGGGTTTTGATGGTATTCAGGACTTCTGTTTCAGTAATGGGAGCATTCAGGAAGTCCTGGTCATCTTGACTAATTTTAGGGAGTTTCAGTTGTTTTAAAGTCTTCCAGACCTTCCATTGTCTGTCTAGTTTTAGAGTATATTTTTTGAAAGTACGCAGAGAAAACATTTCAGACTTCCTGGGGATTTGTTAGCGTTTGACCTTGAGAGTCTTTAAGGGCAATGGGTTTTCTATTTTTGGCACCCTGTGCTTTTGCTATAATGGCTAGTATTTTCCCCGTTTTCTCCCCCTGCCTGAACCATTTTAACTCCATGTAAGACTTATTGACATCCACCTTTGCCTTGAACCACATATCAGCAGTTAGTTTCTCTTTAAGCCATGCCTTTCTATTAGCTTCAGAGGGGGGTTTAGTATTTTGAAGCGTTTTGATGTAGCATTTTTAATTTTTTGTTACAGTAGAGCTGGAACTGAACAGCTTCTGTAACAAAAATGCTTGGACAATCGTTCTGATCAGTGGCGTTCCTACAATAGGGCGCAGGGGGGCATGGCGCCCTGGGTGACAGACAGCCAGGGGGGTGTCGCCACGACCCCCCCATAGATGCAGGAGAGGAAGAGCAGTGCTAGAAGGAGGGGTGACAGCAGGGATAGCGGTGGGGAGGGGGGACAGATCCCCCCCTCCCTCACCTGGGTCCTCTCCTTCTGCCTCTCTTCCCCCCAAAATGCAGGCAGTGGGAAGCAAACAGGTAGGGCGAGCAGGCGGGTGGGCAGAGAATACTTACGTCACTTCTGCGTATCAGCCGCTGGAACGCAAAGTCGCCGTCACATGCCTCTTCTGTGCCTCCAATGATTGAGGCATGTGACGGTGACTCAGCGTTCCAGGCTGACACGTGGAAGTGAAGTGAGTATTCTCCGCGCCCCCTGCTTGCCCTACCTGTTTGCTGCCAGCTGCCCCCTGCCCGCTGCCCACATTTTGGGGGGAAGAGAGGCAGAAGGAGGGGACCCAGGTGAGGGAGGGGGGGATATGTCCCCACTCCCAGCCGCTATCCCTGTTGTCACCCCTCCTTCTAGCTATACTGGGGGGGGGGGGGGGGGGCACTGTACTACCTACACTGGGGGGGCACTATACCAGCTACAATGGGGGCCACTATGCTAGCTACACTGGGGGCAACTTTACTAGCTATACTGGGGCAACTATGGGGGCCACTATACTACCTATACTGGGGGCAGCTATACAGGGGGGTCACTATACTACCTAAACTGGGGGCCACTATACTACCTAAACTGGGGGCCACTATACTACCTAAACTGGGGGCCACTATACTAGCTATACTGAGGGCAACTATGTGGGCCACTATACTACCTATACTGGGGGGGGGGGCACTATACCAGCTACAATGGGGGCCACTATACTAGCTACACTGGGGGCAACTTTACTAGCTACCTTGGGACTACTATACTACCTAAACTGGGGGCCACTATACTACCTAAACTGGGGGCCACTATACTAACTATACTGGGGCAACTATGGGGGCCACTATACTACCTATACTGGGGGCAGCTATACGGGGCCACTATACTAGCTACACTGGGGACAGCAGCACTACATACATTGGGGGCAGCAGCTATGCTGCCTATCCTGGGGGCAACTATACTAGCTATACTGGGGGCAGCTATATTGGGACAACTATACTACCTTCACTGGGGGCAACTAGCTACCTATACTGGGGGCAACTGTGCTAGCTACCTATACTGGGGGCAGTGGCAGTGCTGGGGGGTGCTTTGGGTGCAGAACCCCCCCCCCCCTAAAATTCTCCAAGCACCCCCCAGCGTGAACTGACTTTCGGCATCTAATGGACGCCGTGTCAGTTTACCGCAGAGGCAGAGCAGGGCTATGGTAAAATGTCGTCCGAAGCCCTGATCTGGAGACTTTGAGTCTGCAGTACAGGGCTTCGGGCACCATTTTCCCGCGCGGGAGTTTCAGTTGCTGGCTGCAGAGGATCGTGGGAGCTGCGCACCAGACGGAGGCCGATGACAGGAGCTCTGCTTCAGGTGAGTAAATTTTTTTACATTTTTTTTATTTATATTAGCAGCCAGGTGTATCGTGTATGTTCTGGCCAGGTCTGCTACACGATTGAAGTGTTTTCTGGCCAGGTCTGCCACCCAATTGCATGTATTTTCTGGTCAAATCTGCTACATGATTGCATGTATTTTCTGGTCAAATCTTCCACATGATTGCATGTATTTTCTGGTCAAATCTGCCATCATGATTGCACGTATTTTCAGGTCAAATCTGCCGACATGATTGCATGTATTTTCTGGTCAAATCTGCTACAAGATTGCATGTATTTTCTGGGCAAATCTGCCGAAATGATTCCACGTATTTTCTGGTCAAATCTGCTACATGATTGCATGTAGTTTCTGGGCAAATCTGCCGACATGATTCCACGTATTTTCTGGGCAAATCTGCCGACATGATTCCGCGTATTTTCTGGGCAAATCTGCCGACATGATTGCATGTATTTTCTGGTCAAATCTGCTACATGACTGCATGTATTTTCTGGGAAAATCTGCCACATGATTCCACATATTTTCTGGTCAAATCTGCTACATGATTGCATGTATTTTCTGGGCAAATCTGCCGACATGATTGCACGTATTTTCTAATCAAATCTGCTGACATGATTGAACTATTTTCTGGTCAAATCTGCCGACATGATTGAACATGTTTTCTGGTCAAATTTGCCGACATGATTGAACGTATTTTCTAGGCAAATCTGCACACATTACGTGTATTTTCTTGAGAAAACCTGCACAATTATGTGAATTTTCTAGGGAAAGGGTCACCAAAACTTGGGCCCACTGTCTTTGCGTTGCACTTTTCAAGGGAACCTGAGGTGAGAATAATATTGAGGCTGCCATATTTATCTCCTTTTAAGCAATACCAGTTGCCTGGCTGCCGTGCTGGTCCTCTGCCTCTAATTCTTTCAACCACAGACCCTGAACAAGCATGCTTGTTTCTGGTGTGATTCAGTTCACTACTGCAGCCAAATAGATCAGCAGGGCTGGCAGGCAACTAGAATTGTTTAACCACTTAAAGAGAACCTGTACTGAGTAAAATTATTTAAAATAAACACATGAGGTAACTTCAAATGCACATTGCATAGTTACCTTGCCATCAGTTCCTCTCAGAAGCTCACCATTTTCTTCTTACAGTGATCCCTTCCAGTTCTGACAACATTTTGTCAGAACTGAAATATATCAGTTGCTGTCAGTTACATATCAGTTGATGTCAGTTACAGCTGAGAGGAGAACTGATGTGTCCATGTTTCCCTATGGCTCAAGTGGGCGATGTTACAGTGTAACAGTGTGCTGACCAGGAAGCGGTTTTGGGGTAATAGCCATTCTCAAAATGGAGGACGGAAAATTCCATTGATCACAGTGGACAAACAGGACGCAGGACAGGAAAAATAGATTGAGGCGTAGACTACACAGGAGATAAGTATGACTTGTGTATGTTTATTTTGTCTTTTATTTTCAGTTGAGGTTTTCTTTAAGGACCGCAGGAATATTCAGTGATCTGTGCTGGGTGGACTCTCCAGCCCCCAGCACAGATCAGGTAACAGGCAGGGCGATCAGACTTCCCCCCTTTTTTCCCCACTAGAGGGATGTCCTGTGGGGGGGGGGTCTGATCGCCGCCGCTCACTTGTGCCTTGCGGGGGCTCCTCAAAGCCCCCCTCCGCAGTGTTTTTCCGCCTCCTTCTCCTTCCCTCCCTCTCTTCTTTCCCCTGGGCAGCGCAGGACGGAGATCAGTGCCGTACGATGTAAACACCGGGAATTTCTTCCCCGGGTTTTTACATTTTGCCTGCGAGCCAGGCTGTTCACCGAGCTTCCCGCCGCGAACTGACATGGAACGGCCATCTCCATGGAAATCCACATGCGAGCAGCCGCCGCCTATCAGCGTTGGCTGGTCGTTAAGTGGTTAAAAGGAAATAAATATGGCAGTCTCCATATCATTCTCACCCGGGTTCACTATTAAATTACAAAAATGTTATAGCCCCACCCATTGTTTGCCCCTTTACTTTTTTTTTTGGGGGGGGGGGGGATTTGTCTTATAATACCCAGCACCAGGTGCCAAATGCCCTAGGTACGCCACTGGTTCTGATCTGGCGCTTTTCAGAGCGATTTTCCACTTTCCTGTACTGAACATTGAGGTAGAAACACCTCAGAAATCAGCAGAAATGCTGCAGGAGCCCCGTTTGCGTTTGAGAAAAAGATCACATCGCTCTGGTGCGCTCCATCCCATTTAAATACATTAGCCAAGCACTTTTCAAAGCGCTCAGAAGTGCTCTTGGTGTGCACCAGCCCTTTGTGAGATTTTCAAAAGTTAATATGAAGGAAAAGAACCAGGATATAAATGACCAGTGTGGTTTGAATCACACAACAACATATTTTTCTTATGAAATCTTTATGGTATGCATGACTAAGGATGCGCTGGGGGTGTGATCAGGGGTGTGGATTAAGTGTCCCTCTTTCTCATCTCAAAAGGTTAGGAGGTATGCTTTCAGGAGGGCTGCTAAAGCTTTCGTGGCTCCAAGTGGCACATTATTTGTGCCCCCGCCCCCTCGTCAGAGGCCCCTTCTTCCATTATAATAGGAAGCTAAAGGTGCTCTCCCAATAACTAGTCCTCCAGTATAGGTAGCCAAAGGTGCACCTCCCCCCCCAGTATAGGTAGGTAGCCAAAGGTGCACCTCCCGCCCAGTATAGGTAGCCAACAGTGCCCCTCCCCCAGATAGGGCATTGGTGTCAGTCATCTGAAGTGCACTCCACGGCTAGTGCAACAATATCCCCTCTGTTCACATTGTCGCTGATCTGAGGTCTGTGTGTGAGTGACGGGGATCCAAAACTTCAAACGGTAGGAGCACCAATGAAAAAAGAGGTGTGCCTTGACCCCTGCCACAGTACCTCTTGGGGCGCACTGTAATCAAAAATGCAACCGGGTCGGCACCACCAAGGTAGTATATAGCTCTTTTATTGTTCCATGAAAGCAGTGACAGACGCTGTTTCGGGCTGTGTAGTCCTTTCTCAAACTGCTGGAGACACTATGCACAAAAACCTAGCCACCTTATATACACCCACAAAGAGGGCGGAAACACTAAAAACAGACCTGATGGGGAACAGATCAAACAAACACTTACCACGTGTAAGACGTGTCAGTCAATTGTATACTCTTATCAGCATAATCACACGCGGATCAAAGGAAAAGGCTGAGGCCCCGCACTACGAGCGCTCATCCAATGGCAACTCGAGTGCGCAATGACGTCAGACGCAACACCCGCAGCCAATCCTAGGGAGCGCAACCCTGCCGTTCCAGCCTGTATGGCTATGGACGGTCCCGAGCCACGCCTACCCGAAACTATGAGGAGTCCTATTCCAATGGGAGCTATCACTCACCACAGAGCCCGCCCACCGCAATGTACGCGGAAAAACATCCGGCAAATGAAAAAAACAGCTGATTGCCACCAATCAGCTTGCACTACGCGGGCAGTACATCCTATAGTAATGAAGCCACAATAGCAAGCCTCACCACGCCCCCGTTGCCAGATAAACAAAGCAACCACGGGGCTACAGTTCATAGGCATAGCCCCAATACATGTTAGCTGTATAAAACAATGATCCGCATGTGTGTATGCATAAAAAGCGCAATGAATATAAAGATAAAGAATTAAAAATGACTCGCAGTAATCACCCATCTGATCCGTGTAGTAACATTCTAAAAACATTAGAGCTGTTATGAGACAATCTATAAACATATAAAGAAAGACAAGGTGATTACATCAGACACCAATACACAATGAGATTTAATACAGAATCGTAAATCATACTCCCTGTTCAGTCCCCCCGCCCCCATGGTACCCAACTTCCTAATCCAAAAGGCCTCTTTGCGTAGTAATGCTTTGTCCCTGTCTGCGCCTCTCCAATTAAAGGGAATACTATCAATTACAGTCACTCTTAGCTGAGAAACCGAGTGTCTATACTCATGAAAGTGATCTGCTACAGCTAAAGTGCAAGATAAGTTGCGGATGTTAGACTTATGGGAAGCCACCCTATCCTTCAAACGCTGAGTGGTCTTACCTATGTAGGACAGACCACATGGGCATTTTAACATATATATCACATACGTAGAGTCACAATTATATAACCCATTGATCCTGAGGGGGGTACAGAGAGAGGGATGTGAAAAGGTATCTCCCCTTATGACATTATTACACATGTGGCAGTTAAGGCTAAGGGATACATACCACGACGTGTAGTACTAGGACCTTTACTCTTAGCTATTTTAGTACTAATTTTATCTCGAACGGTTGGTGCTCGTTTAAACGACATTAAAGGTGGGTACCGGAATTCTGGAACAGACGGGAGTCCGTCCCTGAGAGTATGCCAATGTCTGCGGATGATCTGTGAGATCCCCTCACTGCAGACATTGAATGTGGTCAAGCAAGAAGAAGGGGCCTGGCCAAGCAAGAAGAAGTAGCGCCCTGCCCCCAGGGGCGGTCCTACACTTGCCGCCGAGCTGGAGGGGGTAGCGGGCAGGAAGGGGGTATTGGGCACAGCGGCTGGGAGGGGGTCCCCCATCTGTGCTCCTCCTCTAGCTTAAGTTCTATGGAAAACAAAAGTTTGCTTTCTTGGAAAAGAAAGAATTTGCGATAATTCAGGTTGAAGTGAGCTTGAGATGTCTCCCAGTGCATCACTGCTGAATATATGCAAATTAACCATTGTTGCCCTAGCTAAACACACCTCCAGAACCGCTGAAGTGCAGTGTTTAGCTTCTAAGGGCAACAATGGTTAATTGGCATATATTCAGCAGTGATGCACTGGGAATCATCTCAAGCTCACTCCAACCTGAATTATCACAAATTCTTTCTGTTCTAAGAAAGCAAACTTTTGTTTTCCTTAGCATCTTAGTAAGGGCACTTTTAGGACCATTGTAGCCCCTCACACACTCCAATGAGTTCTGGTTCACCATGAGCTTGCTGCTTAGTCTGTAGCTTAAAGGGAAGGTTCAGGGACTATGAAAAAAAAAAATCCAAATCCACTTACCTGGGGCTTCCTCCAGCCCGTGGCAGGCAGGAGGTGCCCTCGGCGCCGCTCCGCAGGCTCCCGGTGGCCGACCTGGCCAGGCCGGAGGCCAGGTTGGGCTTCCTCTGCGCTCCATTCTGCGTTTCACGCCGGTGCGCTGACGTCATCGGATGTCCTCTGGGCTGTACTGCGCAGGCTCAGAACTACTGCCGAGGGCACCTCCTGCCTGCCACGGGCTGGAGGAAGCCCCAGGTAAGTGGATTTGGATTTTTTTTTTTCATAGTCCCTGAACCTTCCTTTTAAGTTCAGCAGCAGCCGCTGTTATAATTTAAGTAGGCCTCAGTTACTTGGCCTGAGTTTTATGTAAAAGGCTTGTCCGCAGTGTATGTCTTTAAAATAAATAGAGGTTTTGTGATGCAGGCAGAGGCATCTCAGGGTCTGCGTGTAGCAGAGGATACACGCAGATACTGAGAACATGTTCCTAAACGAAGGCCATCGGCCACTCTGACCACTCTGACCTCAACAGGAACAGAAAACATTGGCCATGTTTACTAAACATCCACGGTCCTGCATATAGGCCAAACGCCTCATTGATTATTAATCAAGTAGGTGTGTATGATGACACCACGAGTGGGTCCACCAATAGACTGATATAGGGGGTGGCGAAGATGATGTCATATTTAACTCTTTCCTAGTCGGTATTAAATCTGGAGCGAGCGATGGAGAACGCACTTCTGCTTCTTCCTTCCGCACTAGCTCGCAATACTGACGGGAACCCAATTATTTATTTAAGCATGTTCTTCCTTTATGTAATCTGATATAATGTCTGCTGTACATAGGTAGTTTAGTGGAACGTAGGTTAGCAAGAAGTGCCTGAGTGACTTCAGTAGGGAGTCTAATCATGAGCTTGTAACGCAACATGAAGATTGGCATGGCTAGGATATGATGAATGTATCTATCTGTATTTCTGTAGTCCTGAATAAATAACGTAAACATTGAAGAAGCCTGAGAAAGTCTATCTACTGTTTGCTGTGTGGAGAGTCAAGTGATCTCACAGTCTGTGAGACGATGGTGTCGAAGCAAGGTGATAAGAACAGTTTATAACAGTGGTGCCTGAAATCCTTCCCTGCCTAGCAATACAGGCAGACGGGGCCGGGGCCGAAGAAAGTGGTTTCAAGAAATTCCACAGCAAAACAAGCGGAATAGACGGACACGGACTGTAAAGCTTATCAAGCTGATACTGATAAGCTGGTGTGAGTGTGTGGGAGCCGAGCACACACGGGCTGCAATTCGAGAGAACCAGCGGCGACACTCGTGGATGTTAAACTTTGGCTGTAAGTGCACATCAGTCATAGCCTAAACCGGATCGCAGGTGACTGGAACACTCCGAGGCCGGCTGGCAGCTGCCGCTGGATATCGATCCGCTGAGCCAGTGTGGGTACACAGAGGTGACGCTCAGGAGTTCCAGAGATCCACTCAGTGTCGTGAAAAAGTTGCCATAAGCTGGTCGAATTCGCAGGCTTACGAAGTCCTCTGCTCAGGCAAGTATGTTTTACGTTGTTATGTTGCATTATCTTTATTGTATGAGAGGAGGATAATGTGTTCTGTGTTTTGTGTTAATTACAGCGTGGAGGCTGCGGGTTTCGCATCTTGTAAATGCAGGGTGCGGTTGTCAGAGTTTATGTGTTTTGTTTGGTTTCTGCGGATTCAAGTTTCCTGTGTTGCATATTTACGTGGGGGTTATTTCTGCATTTGTTTCAGGCATGTTTTTGCTGGAAAGAAGTCGATTGGGTTTTTTTTTTTTTCTCTTCTCTTCTCTCCCCGTCTCTACAGAGGCTGGGAAGAATGTCCAGATAGAGCAGGGGGGTCCCCCGCAGCAGGAGATAAGCCAGCGGTGCTTCTGTTAGTACTGGATGGGAGGGAGTGGGGATAGAAGAGGAAATCGAATGTCTTTCTGTTTGTGAGATGTTCTGCAAGTTTCTCGTATTTCCAGTCAGAGCTGCTAACATGCTTGTAAATATCTGCATCTGTTATGTTGTTCAGCCAGCTCGTCTGTTGTTCTGTTGTTCTGATGTTTTGTGAGGAGAGAGAGGGTTCCACGTTCCTGGGTGATGCTAGGATGTAAAATATTTAGCATTGCAGCTGTGACGCGGTTGGTCTCAAGTTTGGCAAGCATCCCAGAGAGGATAGGTAGCGGAAGGCTGACTCTCGGTAAAAGGTATCGATGCTGTGTGTAACTATGCATAACAATGTTTGTTCTGTGTGTATTTTGTTCTTTCTCCTAAGATATAGGAAACGAGAGGCTGCTATGGGAGCAGCCATCTTAGCTGGCAGCCCAGGACTCAAAATGGCGGCAGTGGAGAGAGCCCGCCCCGAGAGTCATGGCCCCCACACGTCATGGCAGGGGGGGAGGAGGGGCTGGGGGATCCACGTCACGTCAGGCTGTGCTCGCGGCTCCGGGCAGAGCAGCTGAAAGGGAGGGGGGTAGAAATACAGAGACAGTCTACTGAGTGTCTCGGGTCTCAAAGTTTTTCCCCAGAGGTTTTCCCTGAGTCCGTGGAAAGGAATGCCAGGATACGTGCAACAAGCTATTACTGTATGATTAGCAGGAGCACGGTTAGGAAAAGTGTCCCAGCTAGGTGCAGGGACACACGTAGCAGTGCAGGTCAGGGAAGTGTCTGTACTGAGTTGCTTATGGGATTATTCCTGTAAGTGGGGCACCTTAATGGGTGGTGCAGCATAAGTTCCCAATAGAAAAGGGGGGACAGCGCATCAGGGGGGGTGCCGGAGGTGGAAAAAAAGGGAGTTGACCAATACGGGTTTCCGTCGCAGCTGCTGCAGAGCGGTAACGTTTTTTTTCCGGTTTGGTCGTGGACAGGGCCAGAGCTTGACTGAGAGGTCTATGCTGGGCTGGGGCTGTTTTTTTTGTGCGTTTTTTTTGTCCACTGATTGGTCAAATATGTTTTTTCCAGCTCCTATCAATTGTAGCACAAAGAACAAGAACTGACCGCAGTTCTTGGGGCAATTATACAGATGATAGAATTGCCATGTACAGAGTGACAGTGTATCAGTACGCTGTTTGCCATGTGACTACCTACCATGTGGGCATTCAGGGATCTGCATTAGTGTTGGGCGAACAGTGTTCGCCACTGTTCGGGTTCTGCAGAACATCACCCTGTTCGGGTGATGTTCGAGTTCGGCCGAACACCTGACGGTGCTCGGCCAAACCGTTCGGCCACATGGCCGAACTAAGAGCGCATGGCCGAACGTTCCCCGAACGTTCGGCTAGCGCTGTGATTGGCCGAACGGGTCACGTGGTTCGGGCCCGGACGCGCTCTGATTGGCCGAACGGTCACGTGGTTCGTGTAAATAAATACCCGAACCACGTCATATCTCCGCCATTTGTCTGTGGGTTTAGCTTTGGGTAGGCAGGCAGGGTAGTTCGCTCTCCAGCCACGCTAGCCAGGGTCCCCCCCAGTCATTGTGTGTCGCTGCTGGGAACAGTAGTACACCGCTCGCTCAGCCACACTATATATAGCATTGTTTACTGCCACTGTGTACCTCGCTCAGCCACGCTATGTATATAGCATTGTGTTTTCTGACACTCTGTGTACACGGCTTAGCCTGACTAATATAGCATTGTGTGTACTGCCACTGTGCACCTCGCTCAGCCACGCTATATATAGCATTGTGTGTACTGCCACTGTGCACCTCGCTCAGCCACGCTATATATAGCATTGTGTGTACTGCCACTGTGCACCTCGCTCAGCCACGCTATATATAGCATTGTGTGTACTGCCACTGTGCACCTCGCTCAGCCACGCTATATATATAGCATTGTGTTTTCTGACACTCTGTGTACACGGCTTAGCCTGACTAATATAGCATTGTGTGTACTGCCACTGTGCACCTCGCTCAGCCACGCTATATATAGCATTGTGTTTTCTGACACTCTGTGTACACGGCTTAGCCTGACTATATAGCATTGTGTGTACTGCCACTGTGCACCTCGCTCAGCCACGCTATATATAGCATTGTGTTTTCTGACACTCTGTGTACACGGCTTAGCCTGACTAATATAGCATTGTGTGTAATGCCACTGTGCACCTCGCTCAGCCACGCTATATATAGCATTGTGTTTACTGCCACTCTGTGTACACCGCTCAGCCAGACTATATACCGTTGTTTACTGACACTCTGTGTACACCGCTCAGCCAGACTATATACCATTGTTTACTGACACTCTGTGTACACGGCTCAGCCTGACTATAAAGCATTGTGTGTACTGCCACTGTGCACCTCGCTCAGCCACGCTATATATAGCATTGTGTTTTCTGACACTCTGTGTACACGGCTTAGCCTGACTATATAGCATTGTGTGTACTGCCACTGTGCACCTCGCTCAGCCACGCTATATATAGCATTGTGCTTTCTGACACTCTGTGTACACGGCTTAGCCTGACTAATATAGCATTGTGTGTACTGCCACTGTGCACCTCGCTCAGCCACGCTATATATAGCATTGTGTTTTCTGACACTCTGTGTACACAGCTTAGCCAGACTATATAGCATTGTGTGTACTGCCACTCTGTGTACACCGCTCAGCCAGACTATATAGCATTGTGTTTACTTCCACTCTGTGTCTGCTGGGCCTGGGAACAGTAGTACACCGCTCACCCGCCACTGTATAGCATTGTGCTCTGTGTCGCTGCTGGGAATAGTGGTACTGTATAGCATTTCTGTACTGCCACTGTACTGCTGCCAGTCAGCGTGTACTGTAAGGATAAGTGAAATGAGGAAGAAATCCGGTGAAAGAGGAAGGGGCAAGGGAAGAGGTGTTTCCCCTGACGGTTCACGTACAGGCCACAGGGGAGCACCCAAGAAAACCCACTCAATACCGCCCATGTTGTCCAGGACAACAACCCTCACAAATCCAAAAGAACAGGACCAGATAATTACTTGGATGACCTCTCAAGTGTCCCAGCTAGGTGCAGGGACACACGTAGCAGTGCAGGTCAGGGAAGTGTCTGTACTGAGTTGCTTATGGGATTATTCCTGTAAGTGGGGCACCTTAATGGGTGGTGCAGCATAAGTTCCCAATAGAAAAGGGGGGACAGCGCATCAGGGGGGGTGCCGGAGGTGGAAAAAAAGGGAGTTGACCAATACGGGTTTCCGTCGCAGCTGCTGCAGAGCGGTAACGTTTTTTTTCCGGTTTTGTCGTGGACAGGGCCAGAGCTTGACTGAGAGGTCTATGCTGGGCTGGGGCTGTTTTTTTTGTGCGTTTTTTTTGTCCACTGATTGGTCAAATATGTTTTTTCCAGCTCCTATCAATTGTAGCACAAAGAACAAGAACTGACCGCAGTTCTTGGGGCAATTATACAGATGATAGAATTGCCATGTACAGAGTGACAGTGTATCAGTACGCTGTTTGCCATGTGACTACCTACCATGTGGGCATTCAGGGATCTGCATTAGTGTTGGGCGAACAGTGTTCGCTACTGTTCGGGTTCTGCAGAACATCACCCTGTTCGGGTGATGTTCGAGTTCGGCCGAACGTTCCCCGAACGTTCGGCTAGCGCTGTGATTGGCCGAACGGGTCACGTGGTTCGGGCCCGAACGCGCTCTGATTGGCCGAACGGTCACGTGGTTCGGGTAAATAAATACCCGAACCACGTCATATTTCCGCCATTTGTCTGTGGGTTTAGCTTTGGGTAGGCAGGCAGGGTAGTTCGCTCTCCAGCCACGCTAGCCAGGGTCCCCCCCAGTCATTGTGTGTCGCTGCTGGGAACAGTAGTACACCGCTCGCTCAGCCACACTATATATAGCATTGTTTACTGCCACTGTGTACCTCGCTCAGCCACGCTATATATATAGCATTGTGTTTTCTGACACTCTGTGTACATGGCTTAGCCTGACTAATATAGCATTGTGTGTACTGCCACTGTGCACCTCGCTCAGCCACGCTATATATAGCATTGTGTGTACTGCCACTGTGCACCTCGCTCAGCCACGCTATATATAGCATTGTGTGTACTGCCACTGTGCACCTCGCTCAGCCACGCTATATATATAGCATTGTGTTTTCTGACACTCTGTGTACACGGCTTAGCCTGACTAATATAGCATTGTGTGTACTGCCACTGTGCACCTCGCTCAGCCACGCTATATATAGCATTGTGTGTACTGCCACTGTGCACCTCGCTCAGCCACGCTATATATAGCATTGTGTGTACTGCCACTGTGCACCTCGCTCAGCCACGCTATATATAGCATTGTGTGTACTGCCACTGTGCACCTCGCTCAGCCACGCTATATATATAGCATTGTGTTTTCTGACACTCTGTGTACACGGCTTAGCCTGACTAATATAGCATTGTGTGTACTGCCACTGTGCACCTCGCTCAGCCACGCTATATATAGCATTGTGTGTACTGCCACTGTGCACCTCGCTCAGCCACGCTATATATAGCATTGTGTGTACTGCCACTGTGCACCTCGCTCAGCCACGCTATATATAGCATTGTGTGTACTGCCACTGTGCACCTCGCTCAGCCACGCTATATATATAGCATTGTGTTTTCTGACACTCTGTGTACACGGCTTAGCCTGACTAATATAGCATTGTGTGTACTGCCACTGTGCACCTCGCTCAGCCACGCTATATATAGCATTGTGTTTTCTGACACTCTGTGTACACGGCTTAGCCTGACTATATAGCATTGTGTGTACTGCCACTGTGCACCTCGCTCAGCCACGCTATATATAGCATTGTGTTTTCTGACACTCTGTGTACACGGCTTAGCCTGACTAATATAGCATTGTGTGTAATGCCACTGTGCACCTCGCTCAGCCACGCTATATATAGCATTGTGTTTACTGCCACTCTGTGTACACCGCTCAGCCAGACTATATACCGTTGTTTACTGACACTCTGTGTACACCGCTCAGCCAGACTATATACCATTGTTTACTGACACTCTGTGTACACGGCTCAGCCTGACTATAAAGCATTGTGTGTACTGCCACTGTGCACCTCGCTCAGCCACGCTATATATAGCATTGTGTTTTCTGACACTCTGTGTACACGGCTTAGCCTGACTATATAGCATTGTGTGTACTGCCACTGTGCACCTCGCTCAGCCACGCTATATATAGCATTGTGCTTTCTGACACTCTGTGTACACGGCTTAGCCTGACTAATATAGCATTGTGTGTACTGCCACTGTGCACCTCGCTCAGCCACGCTATATATAGCATTGTGTTTTCTGACACTCTGTGTACACGGCTTAGCCAGACTATATAGCATTGTGTGTACTGCCACTCTGTGTACACCGCTCAGCCAGACTATATAGCATTGTGTTTACTTCCACTCTGTGTCTGCTGGGCCTGGGAACAGTAGTACACTGCTCACCCGCCACTGTATAGCATTGTGCTCTGTGTCGCTGCTGGGAATAGTGGTACTGTATAGCATTTCTGTACTGCCACTGTACTGCTGCCAGTCAGCGTGTACTGTAAGGATAAGTGAAATGAGGAAGAAATCCGGTGAAAGAGGAAGGGGCAAGGGAAGAGGTGTTTCCCCTGACGGTTCACGTACAGGCCACAGGGGAGCACCCAAGAAAACCCACTCAATACCGCCCATGTTGTCCAGGACAACAACCCTCACAAATCCAAAAGAACAGGACCAGATAATTACTTGGATGACCTCTCAAGCGTCCAGCAGTGGGTTAAGCAGCACCAGCACATCACGCACGAGGTCCGAGTCCTCAGCCAGTTACAAGGAGCCAGTGGGCACAAAGCTGACACAACCGGCAGCGACACCACGCACACAACTGCCAGATAACCAGTCCTATGAATTACCTCAGGACACAATGGGGTATTCGCAGGAGCTATTCCCAGCCCAACAAACTTCCACCTATGAAAGGTCAATGGAGGAACAGCCAGAAATGTTGTGCCCGGATTCACAACCATTAACTGTGGGAAAAGCACCGCGCACTGAAATACAAGGCGAGTCCGAGGAGGACTCGGAAACCCAAATCCCAGAGCAAGTTGGGCAGGAGGGGTTGCAATTGCAGGAGGTCGGCCGACAAGATCTGGAAGAAGACGTTGGAGTGAGCTGCGCAGAGGTTGTTCTGGGGAGCTCTACTCCACGGCGGCGGCCCCCCACAATGACATATGACGAGTTTGAGGAGATGGAAGAGGAGGGTATGGACAATGTGGACAGAGACCCAGATTTTATTTGTGAACGAGAACATCGCCGTCGTAGCAGCAGCACAGATGAGTCTGTTGAAGAACCCACTGCTGCACGAGTTCGCCTTGTGCCACAAGGTAGGCGGCGCGCAATTTCAGGCACCACAAGCGTGGAAGTTAGAGTGAGAGGCAAAAGAGCAGGAAACAGAAATCGCCAGCAAGGAGGCAGGTGCTCCAAAGTCTGGGCTTTCTTTGAAGACTGCACTGAGGATGTTACCATGGCGATTTGCAAGGTGTGCAAGACTCGCCTGAGCAGGGGGAAAAGTATTAACAACCTCTCCACCACTAGCATGAGCCGCCACATGCTATCCAAACATCCCACTCTGTGGGCAAACGCGGCAGGACAGGGTACCAGCAACACTGCCTCCCTTGGGTTCACCAGACTCACCACCAGACCCGCCTCAGCAGCAGCAGTAGCCCAGCCATTGCGTGGTTCACAACATTCACAAACATCAGACGACGCTGACACTGTCACTTTCCGGAGTAGTGCTCTTGAGGTCTCCCAGTGTTCATCAAACACAACAACCAACAGCCCTTCCGTGTGCAGCGCTACGGTTCAGTTGTCTGTGTCGGAGATGTTTGAGCGCAAGAGGAAATTGCCAGCAAATGACCCCCGGGCCGTGGCAGTAACAGCCAGCATAGCCAAGCTTCTGGCCTGCGAAATGCTGCCATATCGAGTGGTGGAGACAAACAGCTTCAAGGGCATGATGTCAGTGGCCATCCCACGTTACGTGGTTCTCAGCCGCTACCACTTTGCGCGCTCTGCAGTGCCTGAGTTGCATGAGCACGTGGTCAGCAAAATAACCCGAAGCTTGAAGAATGCCGTTGCCTGCAAGGTTCACCTCACCACTGACACTTGGACGAGTGCGTTCGGCCAGGGTCGATACATCTCCCTTACCGCGCACTGGGTGAACCTTGTGGATTCCTCACCTGCTACGGCGCGGGTGTTGCCCACGCCGCAAACAGCTGCACCGCCGTCCCTCCCACTGGATAACAACAGCAGCACCTACCTCTCTGACTCCTTCTCCTCCAACGCATCTCAAAGCTGTACCTCATCCGGAAACGCTAACCCAGCAGCAGTAGGATCGTGGAAGCAGTGCAGCACAGCTGTTGGCATGCGTCAGCAAGCGTTGCTGAAGCTGATCTGCCTTGGGGATAAGCAGCACACAGGGGAGGAAATTTGGAAGGGAATAAAGGAACAGACGGATTTGTGGCTGGCACCGCTGGACTTGAAACCGGGCATGGTTGTGTGTGATAATGGGAGTAATCTCATTCGCGCTTTAAGGTTGGCTAAGCTGACACACATCCCTTGCCTGGCGCACGTGATGAACCTAGTAGTTCAGCGGTTCCTGAGGACATACCCAGGCGTGGCCGATCTTCTGTTGAAGGTGCGTCGAGTGGCCAAACATTGTAGAAATTCCAGTACTGCTTCGGGGGCACTCGCCAAGATGCAGGAGCGCTTCAATCTCCCCCACCATCGCTTGCTGTGTGATGTCCCTATGCGCTGGAATTCTACGCTGCACATGCTAGCACGCTTTTGTGAGCAGAAGAGTGCAGTGGTCCAGTACATGACGGCACAGTACCGAGGCGCATCCGGACAGCTGCCAAGCTTCTGTGGATCCAATTGGGCCAACATGTTGGACCTCTGCCAAGTCCTCCAAAATTTTGAGCAATCCACGTTGCTTGTGAGCAGTGACAACTCTTCAGTCAGCATTACCATACCACTGCTGTGTTTACTGAAGAGGTCAATGTTGAAAATCAAGGAAACAGCTGTCATGATGCAACTGGGGGAATCTGAAGGAGAAAACGATCAGCGTGATGGTACCAACATCAGGCCATCTGCCTCAGGGAACGCTGGCCCCAGCAGCTATGACGAAGAAGAGGAGGAGGAACAGCTGGAGTTGGAGCAGGAATTTCATGCCACCACTGACGAGGGCCAGAGCGGTGCACGTTGGACTTCCACAATTCAACGCGAATGGTCAGCAGAAGCAGACCAGGAGGAAGGTGACGACTATGATGCATCACAACAACTATCACAACGCTCACAAGAGGATGATGAGGATTCTGGTAGGACTCTGGCACACATGGCTCAATTCATGCTAGACTGCATTGAACGTGACCCACGCATTGTGCGCATTCTGGACAACACCAATTACTGGGTTTATACCCTTCTGGATCCACGGTACAAACACAATGTTCCAAAACTGCTTGAAGAAAGAGTCAGACAGGTCAAAATGGAAGAATACCAGCAGGCCCTTGTGGAGACTTTAGAGAGGGGATTGACATCCTCCCCCTCCTCTAGCCAGTTGTACGCAGACAGACTGACTTCCGCAAACCCAGGACGACCAGGAGGGCAGCAAACAACGCAAGCCGCAGCTAGTGCCCAAAAGGGAATGGTATCGGCAGTGTCCTTGGAGTGGGAAAATTTTCTGACACCCATGCAGCAGCAGCCCACTGAACAGCAAGCGTGCAGATCCACCTCCAACACCGATCGCCTGGAGAAGATGGTCAAGGACTACATGTCAGATGACGTAGCTGTGTCGAACAATCCATCTGCACCCTTCAACTATTGGGTATCGAAGCTAGACACCTGGCACGAACTGGCAATGTACGCAATAGAGGTGCTGGCTTGCCCGGCAGCCAGCGTTATGTCGGAACGTTGTTTCAGTGCTGCCGGAGGCATCATCACAGATCGGCGTATCCGCCTCTCCACAGAAAATGCAGACCGTCTGACTCAAATTAAAATGAATCAATCCTGGATTGGAAATGACTACGCAACACTCCAGGACCCCAACCAAGTAACATGACCAATGAACATCTGGGATGGTGTAGCATTTCCGGTCCCTGTTTATTGAACCTCTCATCTGTATTACATTTATGACTGCATGGCGGCAAAAAGCATTGCTGCTATATCCGCACGCTTTTTGTCCTCATGCAAGGCCTAGGTTGTTGTGTCTCAAAAACCGTGGCCTTCTCCTCCTGCGCCTGCTCCTGTTCCATCACGTCTGCTGCTGCTGGGTTAGCGTTGCCGCGTGGTCCCTGTTTATTGAACCACTTATCTTTATTACATTTATGACTGCATGGCGGTACAAAGCATGCTATCCGCACGCTTCTTGCCCTCATGCAAGGCCTGGGTTGTTGTGTCTCACAAAGCGTGGCCTTCTCCTCCTGCGCCTGCTCCTGTTCCATCACGTCTGCTGCTGCTGGGTTAGCGTTGCCGCGTGGTCCCTGTTTATTGAACCACTTATCTTTATTACATTTATGACTGCATGGCGGTACAAAGCATGCTATCCGCACGCTTCTTGCCCTCATGCAAGGCCTGGGTTGTTGTGTCTCACAAAGCGTGGCCTTCTCCTCCTGCGCCTCCTCCTGTTCCATCACGTGTGCTGCTGCTGGGTTAGCGTTACCGGTCCCTTTTCCTGGAACCTCTTATATGTATTACATTTATGACTGCATGCCGACAAAAAACATATTACCTGTGCAAAGAAAACAGACATTTCCCGCATTTAAAAGACAGTTTTCCCTTTGAAACTTTAAAATCGATTTTCTCAAAAACTATAAGCTCTTTTTGCTAATTTTTTTTCCTCTTGTACCCACTCCCAAGGTGCACATACCCTGTAAATTTGGGGTATGTAGCATGTAAGGAGGCTTTACAAACCACAAAAGTTCGGGTCCCCATTGACTTCCATTATGTTCGGAGTTCGGGTCGAACACCCGAACATCGCGGCCATGTTCGGCCTGTTCGGCCCGAGCCCGAACATCTAGATGTTAGCCCAACACTAATCTGCATACAGGCATGTGACGCTGGTATGCTTAGCCCTGCACCCTGTGTAGTTTAAGTGCAAAGTGCTCCTTCCTACAGGGAGGCAGCCTTTTTTTTTTGTGAAGTCTGGGGGTAGTGGCACGGCAAACATTGGTCGGAGGGTACAACACACAGAACTTCTAGCAGAGCTGGTATCGCGATGAAGTTCTAGATAAGTAAATGCGATAATGAGTAAGAGCATTGCAGGCTCACCTGCAAAGCAGCATCAGGTGTGGCATCCGTAATCTGTGCATGCGACGGCCGCGCATGGACAGATAAGGGGGGATGTGGAGTGAGCTGCAAGGGGGTGAGAGCTTCCAAAGGTGAAGCGAGCTTCCATAGGTGAAGTCCGCGGGAGCATATTGTAAACAGGTAAGTACTGAGGATAGTACTGAGGTAGGGGGGTGAAGTTTAACTCCAATCTACCAATAAGAGTAAACAGAGTTCATGAGAACCATAAAGCAACGAGATCAATTACGGTATATATTGATCAATTTGAAGTGTAAAGAGTACAAGCCGCAGGGCGAATCCCAAATCATTAATAAGAATTGATTTGTTTGTATTTCGATTTCAGGTGTTTGGCAATATGGAATTGAGACAGCTGCAGTGCTGGCAGCAAAGATGGAGATGTCAGTCGGATAAGCGAAAGGTTCCAGATGCCGATCTAAGCTTGGAGGAACACAAGATTCCTGAAATCGGAAAGAGACTAAAACACGAGATTCCTGAAATCGGAAAGAGACTAAAACACGAGATTCCTGAAATTGGAAAGACACTAAAACACGAGATTTCGGAGATCGGAAAGAGACTAACAAAACTGTCTGAGCAAAGCATAGTGCAAATTGCTAATGTTTTTCTTTCCCAAGGTGGTGCTTTTATAATGAAGAGTACCGTGCTGATGGTGATCCTAGGTTGCCATTCCGTCCTAGGAGAACGAAGAGAGGACATTCTCATGTATAATAAGGGGTTAATGAGAATGCAAGGCCCAAGCATGTTAATGTTGGGTGACAAAGGTACTGATCCTTTCACACCTCCCTCTGATTGGCACAGATGGACCAAGCAGGGATGGAGGGAAAGAGCACTTGTGCCAGGAGAAAACAAATTTCATGGCACAATGTGGGTGAAAGGTCTGAAGGGTCAGGTGTGCGGGCAGTGGGGATTGAATGGCAGTGTAAATCTGCTATTTAATACCACACTCCCAGAATCGATGCACCGATCCAAAGGTTTGTTAAAAGGTACATTGCAGTACAATGGGTACGTGCAAAAGGTGGAGTGTGTGATTCAGGGGTACCTTGTCTTGGTTATGCAGAGTGAGATGGTTCCAGATTGGAGAGGAACGAGCAGGAGGCGTCAATTCTCCTGCCGGAGAGACGAGGGGGACAACATCACACTCTGGAGCTACCAACAGAGAGTGCCTCTGAAACAACTATACACACGTAAAGGCTGGAAAGCCGAGGGTGGGTGGTTCTCGAAACAAGAAGTAAAAATAGAGATCAAGCCACATTTCCAGGTGACAAAGAGGGTGGGGAGAGCGGTCCCGGGGGAGGGAAAGCCCACACAGGGAACCCCATTCACACCACACGGGTCGCAACAGGGGACGATATTACACAGTCCATATGCAACAGCTTATCCTCATGATAGTTGGGTAAGTGAAGAGGTACTCTTAATCGAACGATTGCAGAGAGTACCATCTTCCCGACCTCAGGTACATAGTGTGCCTCAGGACATAAGGGGGGAAGAGGTCCAATCAGGACAGCTGGGGACATATTTTGTCAGCGAGAGATTGGACAAGGGGAGGTATATTAATTTTTCTGGAGAAGGATCTTTTGCATGGCAGCTTCGAGATGTTTGGGTGAACAAAGGGAAACGGTGCAAGATTCCTTTAGGCACCGCCACTTCCTTGGTTCCCACCTCAACCCGTGTCTCACACCAGGACCTGAGAGGTCAACCTTTTTTGGTGCTAGACAGGGAGGTGAAGCAAGTAGAGTTGTCCTCATGCGGGCAATTCTTGCAGAAGTACCTGCGTTGGCCGGGGCAAGTCAAATTTTGTGAAGAAGCCTGCAGGCTCAATAACGCAGAATGCGAGGCTACCATTCAAAAGATCCACCCTGAAGCCCAACCGATAGTTCCGGTGGCTGAAGGAAAGGTTTGGTTTTTTAACATAAGTTCTAATGATACATTCAAGGTATATTCTCATAATTGTTCCGATAAGGGGGAGTTTCCAAGGGGAACATATGGTGGGAGCGGAGATCCCATATGGATCCAGTCATCCAGGTGGGATGACGTTGTTTCTCAAATTGTTAAGAGAACTCTAAAGTGCAAAGTTTCACGGGTAGTTCCCGTCCTGAAAGAGAACACGACATGGGACAAAGGGGAACAGGTTTTGATCCAAGATGACCACATTTTGTTACAAAGGTTAAACAAACAGTACACTAAGCTAGAGGTAAGATTTCACCATGATACAGGTGATCTTAACGAGGTAGAACACAAAAATGAGCAGGTGAGTGCCAGTCTGACCTGGTGGACAAGGGTTCCGGTGATGTTCCAGGGACACTCGGACTGGGCCTCTGCAGTTCCAAAGTTCTTTCTACACCCACTGGTCGTCTGGATGGGGATGACAACTTTAGGCATCATTATCCAGGTGAGGTTGCGTGTTAAAATTACGTAAAACAAATTAACCTGGTTCAGAGATTGGTGCCTCATAAACAATCTCCTGAACCGATATTTTCAAATTAAGGGATATACAGGGTTACGGGTATAGGTTTAGTAGTACCTGTGATGGAGCTGATTGTATAAAGGCGTTCTTTTAGAAGGCACTTGGCACTGCTCCCTTGAGTAACAACCAAACGAGTTTCACTTTTCTGTGGTCATGCAAGTTTGTGAGTGATACGGAAGTGACGCAAATGCTGAGCATGTGGTATAGAGGGACTTAGAAGTAGGGCCCCCCCAGAGAGCCTGGTTACAGGAAGACCAAGAGGTCTTGCTCTCTCTCTTCCAGGGGTAATCGCCTAGAGCAGAGAAGTTGTGTGAGCACGAACATCGAAGAGTGAAACATAAAAGAAAAGAAACCAGGTACTGGGAGAGGTTCAGACGCTGGGATCTGCGGGTCAAGCCGTTTTAGGGGGGATTGTTATAATTTAAGTAGGCCTCAGTTACTTGGCCTGAGTTTTATGTAAAAGGCTTGTCCGCAGTGTATGTCTTTAAAATAAATAGAGGTTTTGTGATGCAGGCAGAGGCATCTCAGGGTCTGCGTGTAGCAGAGGATACACGCAGATACTGAGAACATGTTCCTAAACGAAGGCCATCAGCCACTCTGACCACTCTGACCTCAACAGGAACAGAAAACATTGGCCATGTTTACTAAACATCCACGGTCCTGCATGTAGGCTAAACGCCTCATTGATTATTAATCAAGTAGGTGTGTATGATGACACCACGAGTGGGTCCACCAATAGACTGATATAGGGGGTGGCGAAGATGATGTCATATTTAACTCTTTCCTAGTCGGTATTAAATCTGGAGCGAGCGATGGAGAACGCACTTCTGCTTCTTCCTTCCGCACTAGCTCGCAATACTGACGGGAACCCAATTATTTCTTTAAGCATGTTCTTCCTTTATGTAATCTGATATAATGTCTGCTGTGCATAGGTAGTTTAGTGGAACGTAGGTTAGCAAGAAGTGCCTGAGTGACTTCAGTAGGGAGTCTAATCATGAGCTTGTAACGCAACATGAAGATTGGCATGGCTAGGATATGATGAATGTATCTATCTGTATTCCTGTAGTCCTGAATAAATAACGTAAACATTGAAGAAGCCTGAGAAAGTCTATCTACTGTTTGCTGTGTGGAGAGTCAAGTGATCTCACAGTCTGTGAGACGATGGTGTCGAAGCAAGGTGATAAGAACAGTTTATAACAGCCGCCACTATTATTAAGAGGCAATGGGCGGGGATGAATCACCTCTTATGTATTCCAGTGTGCGGTCCACTGTCGTCACTTCCTGCAATGCTGTCCACTTACAATACAGTCCACTTACATTGCATAGTTACATAGTTACATAATTATTTTGGTTGAAAAAAGACATACGTCCAGCCTGCTCCCTCACATGTCCCTGTTGATCCAGAGGAAGGCGAAAAAACCCTTACAAGGCATGGTCCAATTAGCCCCAAAAGGGAAAAATTCCTTCCCGACTCCAGATGGCAATCAGATAAAATCCCTGGATCAACATCATTAGGCATTACCTAGTAATTGTAGCCATGGATGTCTTTCAACGCAAGGAAAGCGTCTAAGCCCCCTTTAAATGCAGGAAGTGACGACAGTGGAACGCACGCTGGAACGCGGAAGAGGTGAGTCATCCCCGCCCGCTGCCTCTTACTAATAGTGGCAGCAGCTGCTGAACTTAAGCTAGAGAGGGGAGCGCAGATGGGGGACCCAGGTGAGGCAGGGGGGGTCCGACCCCTCCCCGCCGTTGTTCCCAATACCCCCTTCCTACCCGCTACCCCCTTATGCGGCGTATGCTATGCTGCGGGTCGGCTAGTTTTCAATATTTTATTTAGTTCTGTGAAATTTGCCTTCTTCAAACAGAATGCAATTTGCAATAATTTAGCTATAAGTAAACATTTGTGCTTACCCACAATGCACCACTACTGAATATGCAAATTATCTCTTTTTCACCCCTGTAAGGCCCGGTTCACATTAGCGTTTGCCAACGGAACCGTCCGTACGGTTCTGTGGTCCGTTCCGCTGAGCGGACGAAAAAATGCTGCAGGACCGTTTTGCTCAGCGGAACGGACACTGAAGGTTTTGCAGCTACATAGTAACAAATAGAAAACTGACAGTTTACAGCACACTGCCTGTAAAAACGGACAGCTTTTCCTGTTCCTAATTTCCGGATCCTTACGGCCGGCTCCGCAGAAAAACACTAATGTGAACCGGGCCTAAGCCAAGCTAGCATCCAGAACTGCCAATGTATAGCAAGCCTATAGCTTTAAATATTACACAGCCACACCAACCCCACATGTAGACAGAAAAGGGATAATTTGCATATTCAGTAGCAGTGCATTGTGGGTAACCACAAATGTTCACTTATAGCTGAATTATTGCAAGTTTCCTTCTGTTTTAAGAAGGCAAACGGTCACCCGAGCTGCTTGGTTACTCTGTTCTTTAGTTATGGTATCCTTGAAAGGATTGCACAACATAAAACTCAGTATATCCAGTGGGCAATGATTTACTAGCGGTTCAACACTGTCTGCAATCAACACATGTGGACTCTGACTTGAGATTCATAATCATTCACCACATTCCTTGAAAGAGGAACTCCAGTGAAAATAATGTAATAAAAAAAGTGCTTCATTTTTACCATAATTATGTATAAATGATTTAGTCAGTGTTTGCTCATTGTAAAATCTTTCCTCTCCCCGATTTACATTCTGACATTTATTACATGGTGACATTGTTACTGTGGGCAGGTTATGTAGCTGCTGCTAGCTGTGTTGGCTGTTAGAGACAGCTGTAAGCAGCTATTTCCTGTCTGTGAACATTGTTACATTGTGGCAGTTTGCCCAGAGTACCGCGGTACTCAGAGCTTCTTGTGGGAGGGGTTTTATCACAAAATCAGTCATACAGCACCCCCTGATGGTCTGTTTGTGAAATGCAATAGATTTGTCATGTAAAAGGGGGTATCAGCTATTGATTGGGATAAAGTTCAATTCTTGGTCGGAGTTTCTCTTTAAGGTAGCCATACACTGGTCGATTTGCCGACAGATTCGACCAACAGATAGATCCCTCTCTGATCGAATCTGATCAGTGAGGGATCGTATGGCCACCTTTACTGCAAACAGATTGTGAACAGATTTCGGCCGGAAACCGTTCACAATCTGTGGTGGTGGTGGTGCTGCCGCCGCTCCCCCCCCGCATACATTACCTGCTCCGCCGGCGCGAGTCCTGCTGTCACTGCTGTCTTCTCTGGTCTGGTCTCCGGCATGCTTCACGTCTTCCTGCCCTGCAGGAAGTTTAAACAGTAGAGGGCGCTCTACTGTTAAAACTTCCTGCCGGGCAGGAAGACGTGAAGCATGCTGGAGACCTGACCAGACCAGAGCGGAGAAGACAGCAGTGACAGCGGGACTCGCGCCGGCCGGAGCAGGTAATGGATACCCGCTGCATTGCGTCGGTCGTCGGGGATTCGAACGTCGCTATCGACGCACTCCCGACCCGACCGAGAAAAATCTTCCGCACGGATGGGTCGACGGAAATCAACGGGAACGATCGATTTCGGATTTCGGACGGAAATCGATCGTTCTGTCAGCGGTGTGCGTGGCAATTTCACAGCTGTTTCGATCACTGTGATCGAAACGGCTGTATATCGGCGGGAAAACCGTTAGGTGTATGGGCCCCTTTAGTTAGGTGGTGACAGAGTTGCCCAATTAAAACAAAAGGAAGATTATTGGATTCATCCCTTGGGGTTATCTGTACCCAAATGGACTAGACAGAGGTGCTGACCTACATTTATGTCTATGGATTTTGCAGGACCCCACTACAGTGAGAGGGGGCGGAGCATAAAGCCCCCAGACATCACCTTCCACCTCAGTATATAGGATCAGTCCTGACCGGTTGCAGCACACAAAAACTCTCTTCTTAAAGCAATATCAAACTATCAAACCAGCTTCTATAACAGCAGCGGTGTCGAGTGAACCTCACCTGTTTTCAAGCTCGCATACAAACAGGGCCGGAGCCACCATATGGGTAAAGGGGGCCTAAGTGTCCATAGGGGCCGCCCAAGTGTCCCCATCACCCCACTAAATGTGTGGCCGAGCCCCTCCCCCCCCCCTTCCCTGCAGCATTATGGAGGCAGTGGTGACAGGCACATACTCAGGCCCGGCCCTAGACTTTTTGCCGCCTGAGGCAATCTTCAAAGAAATCGCCGCCCCCCCCCCCCAAGCCGTGGGTGTGGGGGGCCGCCCGAGCTGGAGGGGATAGCGGGCAGGAAGGGGGTATTGGGCCTAGCGGCGGGGAGGGGGGTCGGACCCCCCCTCCCTCGCCTGGGTCCCCCGTCCTCCGCTCCCCTCCAGCTTTAAAAAGTTCCGTGCTGGCTGCAGCTATTTGTAAGAGGCAACGGGCGGGGATTAACTCACCTCTTCCTCGTTCCAGGCCAGCGTGCGCTCCACTGACGTCACTTCCTGCGGCGTAGTGCACCTTGACAAAGAGCACCTGTCTTAGAAGTGGCTGCAGATAGAGCCTCCTGATGCATTTAAAGCGACAGCACGTGCAGGGACCTTTGCATTATCAGATATTGCAAGGCCCAAAACCAAGTGTCTCAGCATGCATGACCACTAAGTGCACCTTGACAAAGAGCACCTGTCTTAGAAGTGGCTGGAGGTAGAGCATCCTGATTCATGTAAAGCGACAGCATGTGCAGGGGCCTTTGCATTGTCAGTAATTGCAATCAGTAATTGCAATCAATGAGTGACTTTCCTGAGCTTAGTAATAACTTAAATTTGCAAAATTACTATTAAAAATGAAATTACGTCCATTTACGTAATTAAAATAACTGTTTCCATAGAAAACATGAAATTATGCAATTTTGCGTTGAACACAAATTTGCGCCGTAATGCGAAATGATGTGACGAAAATTTCACTTACGGAATTTCGAAATATTGTTTGTATGGCAATTACGAAATTACAAATTCACGACGTAGTGGCATATTACGCACATTTCGGCTCAACACTAACCAGGACTTCTAGCTCCTGGAGCTCCAATGAACCTACAAACACCTGCCAAAAGGTACCGCAAGTGAGCTGGCCGGCCCAGCTGTCCTTTCTCCCTTAGTTCCCTTGTCCCTTACTATTAGGTAGCCCGAGCAATCCTTGGTATTAAGTAGATAGAGGTGCCCCAAGTATTAGGTAATTAGAGCTACCCCTAACTGAAGAGAGATCTGGTCAGTGGCATACAGAGACCCGGGTGAGTGACTCTCATTTGCATTGCGCTCAGGACTCTGCATAGGGAAGGGGGGAGGGAGGCACTGGGGGAGGGGAGTGGCCCCCCATTGTCAGGGGGGCCACCAGGTTACTTTTGCCCCGGGGCCCATTGTAACTAGAACCGGCCCTGATAATAATCATAATGCAGCAATGTTTCACCAGAAAATAATCAGAATGCAGCAATGTTTCACCAGAAAATAATCGTAATGCAGCAATGTTTCACCAGAAAATAATCAGAATGCAGCAATGTTTCACCAGAAAATAATCGTAATGCAGCAATGTTTCACCAGAAAATAATCAGAATGCAGCAATGTTTCACCAGAAAATAATTGTAATGCATCAATGTTTTACCAGAAAATAATCGTAATGCAGCAATGTTTCACCAGAAAATAATCATAATGCAGCAATGTTTTACCAGAAAATAATCGTAATGCAGCAATGTTTCACCAGAAAATAATCGTAATGCAACAATGTTTTACCAGAAAATAATCGTAATGCAGCAATGTTTCACCAGAAAAACATCATAATGCAGCAATGTTTTACCAGAAAATAATCGTAATGCAGCAATGTTTCACCAGAAAATAATCGTAATGCAACAATGTTTTACCAGAAAATAATCGTAATGCAGCAATGTTTCACCAGAAAATAATCGTAATGCAGCAATGTTTTACCAGAAAATAATCGTAATGCAGCAATGTTTTACCAGAAAATAATTGTAATGCATCAATGTTTTACCAGAAAATAATCGTAATGCAGCAATGTTTTACCAGAAAATAATTGTAATGCAGCAATGTTTTACCAGAAAATAATCGTAATGCAGCAATGTTTCACCAGAAAATAATCGTAATGCAGCAAAGTTTCACCAGAAAATAATCAGAATGCAGCAATGTTTCACCAGAAAATAATCAGAATGCAGCAATGTTTTACCAGAAAATAATCGTAATGCAGCAATGTTTCACCAGAAAATAATCGTAATGCAGAAATGTTTCACCAGAAAATAATCAGAATGCAGCAATGTTTCACCAGAAAATAATCGTAATGCAGCAATGTTTCACCAGAAAATAATCAGAATTCAGCAATGTTTTACCAGAAAATAATCGTAATGCAGCAATGTTTCACCAGAAAATAATCATAATGCAGAAATGTTTCACCAGAAAATAATCAGAATGCAGCAATGTTTCACCAGAAAATAATCAGAATGCAGCAATGTTTCACCAGAAAATAATCAGAATGCAGCAATGTTTCACCAGAAAATAATCAGAATGCAGCAATGTTTCACCAGAAAATAATTAGAATGCAGCAATGTTTCACCAGAAAATAATCAGAATGCAGCAATGTTTCACCAGAAAATAATCCAAATGCAGCAATGTTTTACCAGAAAATAATCAGAATGCAGCAATGTTTTACCAGAAAATAATCAGAATGCAGCAATGTTTTACCAGAAAATAATCAGAATGCAGCAATGTTTTACCAGAAAATAATCAGAATGCAGCAATGTTTTACCAGAAAATAATCATAATGCAGCAATGTTTTACCAGAAAATAATCAGAATGCAGCAATGTTTCACCAGAAAATAATCGTAATGCAACAATGTTTTACCAGAAAATAATCGTAATGCAGCAATGTTTCACCAGAAAAACATCATAATGCAGCAATGTTTTACCAGAAAATAATCGTAATGCAGCAATGTTTCACCAGAAAATAATCGTAATGCAACAATGTTTTACCAGAAAATAATCGTAATGCAGCAATGTTTCACCAGAAAATAATCGTAATGCAGCAATGTTTTACCAGAAAATAATCGTAATGCAGCAATGTTTTACCAGAAAATAATCGTAATGCAACAATGTTTTACCAGAAAATAATCGTAATGCAGCAATGTTTCACCAGAAAATAATCGTAATGCAACAATGTTTTACCAGAAAATAATCGTAATGCAGCAATGTTTCACCAGAAAATAATCGTAATGCAGCAAAGTTTCACCAGAAAATAATCAGAATGCAGCAATGTTTCACCAGAAAATAATCGTAATGCAGCAATGTTTTACCAGAAAATAATCGTAATGCAGCAATGTTTCACCAGAAAATAATCGTAATGCAGAAATGTTTCACCAGAAAATAATCAGAATGCAGCAATGTTTCACCAGAAAATAATCGTAATGCAGAAATGTTTCACCAGAAAATAATCAGAATGCAGCAATGTTTCACCAGAAAATAATCAGAATGCAGCAATGTTTCACCAGAAAATAATCAGAATGCAGCAATGTTTCACCAGAAAATAATCGTAATGCAGCAATGTTTCACCAGAAAATAATCGTAATGCAGCAATGTTTCACCAGAAAATAATCAGAATTCAGCAATGTTTTACCAGAAAATAATCGTAATGCAGCAATGTTTCACCAGAAAATAATCATAATGCAGAAATGTTTCACCAGAAAATAATCAGAATGCAGCAATGTTTCACCAGAAAATAATCAGAATGCAGCAATGTTTCACCAGAAAATAATCAGAATGCAGCAATGTTTCACCAGAAAATAATCAGAATGCAGCAATGTTTCACCAGAAAATAATTAGAATGCAGCAATGTTTCACCAGAAAATAATCAGAATGCAGCAATGTTTCACCAGAAAATAATCCAAATGCAGCAATGTTTTACCAGAAAATAATCAGAATGCAGCAATGTTTTACCAGAAAATAATCAGAATGCAGCAATGTTTTACCAGAAAATAATCGTAATGCAGCAATGTTTCACCAGAAAATAATCGTAATGCAGAAATGTTTCACCAGAAAATAATCAGAATGCAGCAATGTTTCACCAGAAAATAATCGTAATGCAGAAATGTTTCACCAGAAAATAATCAGAATGCAGCAATGTTTCACCAGAAAATAATCAGAATGCAGCAATGTTTCACCAGAAAATAATCAGAATGCAGCAATGTTTCACCAGAAAATAATCAGAATGCAGCAATGTTTCACCAGAAAATAATCAGAATGCAGCAATGTTTCACCAGAAAATAATCAGAATGCAGCAATGTTTCACCAGAAAATAATCGTAATGCAGCAATGTTTCACCAGAAAATAATCAGAATTCAGCAATGTTTTACCAGAAAATAATCGTAATGCAGCAATGTTTCACCAGAAAATAATCATAATGCAGAAATGTTTCACCAGAAAATAATCAGAATGCAGCAATGTTTCACCAGAAAATAATCAGAATGCAGCAATGTTTCACCAGAAAATAATCAGAATGCAGCAATGTTTCACCAGAAAATAATCAGAATGCAGCAATGTTTCACCAGAAAATAATTAGAATGCAGCAATGTTTCACCAGAAAATAATCAGAATGCAGCAATGTTTCACCAGAAAATAATCCAAATGCAGCAATGTTTTACCAGAAAATAATCAGAATGCAGCAATGTTTTACCAGAAAATAATCAGAATGCAGCAATGTTTTACCAGAAAATAATCAGAATGCAGCAATGTTTTACCAGAAAATAATCAGAATGCAGCAATGTTTTACCCGAAAATAATCATAATGCAGCAATGTTTTACCAGAAAATAATCAGAATGCAGCAATGTTTCACCAGAAAATAATCGTAATGCAACAATGTTTTACCAGAAAATAATCGTAATGCAGCAATGTTTCACCAGAAAAACATCATAATGCAGCAATGTTTTACCAGAAAATAATCGTAATGCAGCAATGTTTCACCAGAAAATAATCGTAATGCAACAATGTTTTACCAGAAAATAATCGTAATGCAGCAATGTTTCACCAGAAAATAATCGTAATGCAGCAATGTTTTACCAGAAAATAATCGTAATGCAGCAATGTTTTACCAGAAAATAATCGTAATGCAGCAATGTTTTACCAGAAAATAATTGTAATGCATCAATGTTTTACCAGAAAATAATCGTAATGCAGCAATGTTTTACCAGAAAATAATTGTAATGCAGCAATGTTTTACCAGAAAATAATCGTAATGCAGCAATGTTTCACCAGAAAATAATCAGAATGCAGCAATGTTTCACCAGAAAATAATCAGAATGCAGCAATGTTTTACCAGAAAATAATCGTAATGCAGCAATGTTTCACCAGAAAATAATCGTAATGCAGAAATGTTTCACCAGAAAATAATCAGAATGCAGCAAAGTTTCACCAGAAAATAATCGTAATGCAGAAATGTTTCACCAGAAAATAATCAGAATGCAGCAATGTTTCACCAGAAAATAATCAGAATGCAGCAATGTTTCACCAGAAAATAATCAGAATGCAGCAATGTTTCACCAGAAAATAATCAGAATGCAGCAATGTTTCACCAGAAAATAATCGTAATGCAGCAATGTTTCACCAGAAAATAATCAGAATTCAGCAATGTTTTACCAGAAAATAATCGTAATGCAGCAATGTTTCACCAGAAAATAATCATAATGCAGAAATGTTTCACCAGAAAATAATCAGAATGCAGCAATGTTTCACCAGAAAATAATCCAAATGCAGCAATGTTTCACCAGAAAATAATCAGAATGCAGCAATGTTTTACCAGAAAATAATCCAAATGCAGCAATGTTTTACCAGAAAATAATCAGAATGCAGCAATGTTTTACCAGAAAATAATCAGAATGCAGCAATGTTTTACCAGAAAATAATCAGAATGCAGCAATGTTTTACCAGAAAATAATCAGAATGCAGCAATGTTTTACCAGAAAATAATCAGAATGCAGCAATGTTTTACCAGAAAATAATCGTAATGCAGCAATGTTTTACCAGAAAATAATCAGAATGCAGCAATGTTTCACCAGAAAATAATCGTAATGCAGCAATGTTTCACCAGAAAATAATTAGAATGCAGCAATGTTTCACCAGAAAATAATCAGAATGCAGCAAAGTTTCACCAGAAAATAATCGTAATGCAGAAATGTTTCACCAGAAAATAATCAGAATGCAGCAATGTTTCACCAGAAAATAATCAGAATGCAGCAATGTTTCACCAGAAAATAATCAGAATGCAGCAATGTTTCACCAGAAAATAATCAGAATGCAGCAATGTTTCACCAGAAAATAATCGTAATGCAGCAATGTTTCACCAGAAAATAATCAGAATTCAGCAATGTTTTACCAGAAAATAATCAGAATGCAGCAATGTTTCACCCGAAAATAATCATAATGCAGAAATGTTTCACCAGAAAATAATCAGAATGCAGCAATGTTTCACCAGAAAATAATTAGAATGCAGCAATGTTTCACCAGAAAATAATCAGAATGCAGCAATGTTTCACCAGAAAATAATCCAAATGCAGCAATGTTTTACCAGAAAATAATCAGAATGCAGCAATGTTTTACCAGAAAATAATCAGAATGCAGCAATGTTTTACCAGAAAATAATCAGAATGCAGCAATGTTTTACCAGAAAATAATCAGAATGCAGCAATGTTTTACCAGAAAATAATCAGAATGCAGCAATGTTTTACCAGAAAATAATCGTAATGCAGCAATGTTTTACCAGAAAATAATCAGAATGCAGCAATGTTTCACCAGAAAATAATCGTAATGCAGCAATGTTTCACCAGAAAATAATTAGAATGCAGCAATGTTTCACCAGAAAATAATCAGAATGCAGCAATGTTTCACCAGAAAATAATCCAAATGCAGCAATGTTTTACCAGAAAATAATCAGAATGCAGCAATGTTTTACCAGAAAATAATCAGAATGCAGCAATGTTTTACCAGAAAATAATCAGAATGCAGCAATGTTTTACCAGAAAATAATCGTAATGCAGCAATGTTTTAGCAGAAAATAATCGTAATGCAGCAATGTTTTACCAGAAAATAATCAGAATGCAGCAATGTTTTACCAGAAAATAATCGTAATGCAGCAATGATTTACCAGAAAATAATCGTAGTGCAGCAATGTTTCACCAGAAAAAAATCGTAATGCAGCAATGTTTTACCAGAAAATAACCTTAAAGGGACTCCGAGAAGTGCAGAAACTATGGAAAGATGCATACCATTTTGAAGCTCTCGTTCTCCTCTTTCCAACGACACATAAACCGCCACCCTACGCCTTTTAGTTTTCGATATTTTCGCGATCGAAATCGCGGCAGCTGCAATTTTGATCACGAACATAGCGAAAACTAGAAGGCGTAGGGTGGCGGTTTATATATCGTTGGAAAAAGGAGGAAGAGAGCTTCAAAATCATATGCATCTTTCCATAGTTTCTGCACTGCTCGGAGTCCCTTTAATGCAGCAATGTTTTACCAGAAAATAATTGTAATGCAGCAATGTTTCATCAGAAAATAATCATAGTGCAGCAATGTTTTACCAGAAAATAATCATAATGCAGCAATGTTTTACCAGAAAATAATTGTAATGCAGCAATGTTTCATCAGAAAATAATCATAGTGCAGCAATGTTTCACCAGAAAATAAACATTACACAGCAATCTTAAGTAATGTGTGTCACAGGACCCCTAGTGGCCGGACCGCAAAAGGCCTTCCAATCGGTTTCAGCACACAGACCACGCAAGCTGTGGTCGCAATCGGTGCGCAGAAGCCGCTGGAATTCTGGCAGTAGACCGACTAGAAGGGAGCCTGTGAGTTACGGTAATTACAAATTACACACTATTTCAGGGTATAACTGCCACCACCTCTGTTACCATGGGACAGAGGAGCCCACTGACTGGCTGAGTCTAGACCTGCAAATAAAAATGGTTAAACACACTCTATTCTGTCTAGCTAGCGACAATAGTAGCGACTCTTCAGAGACCAGGTTCAGTTTGTGCGGCTGAATAGCAGGGTAGCTGAATAAACAAAATGACGTTAGCGTCGTTTTATTAAAATGCAATATAAATAATTAATATATACAAAAAATCATTAAAATCAACAATTATAGAGACAAATAATAGCACAGTATAGAAAATAAAAATGAGGAAAAAAATACTTAGGGCCTGATTCACAAAGCGGTGCTAACAGTTAGCACCGTGGTGAAAAGCCCTTTATCACGCCTAAACTCTGTTTAGGCATGATAAGTTTAGGTGTGATAAGTTTAGGTGTGATAAGTTTAGGCATGATAAGTTTAGGTGTGATAAGTTTTTAGGCGTGATAAGTTTAAGCACCAACTGGGTTAGCACCGCAGTGCACAGCTGATCAAAAGTTTTGCGCTAGCAAAGTCTGGTGCACTTCGCATAGAGTTTAATGGCTCTGCTTTGCGTGCGGGACTTTGTGCGCGTAATAAACTTATCTAAACTTAGCATGCCTAAACTTATCACACCTAAACTTATCATGCCTAAACTTTTCATGCCTAACCTTATCATGCCTAAACTGAGTTTAGGCATGATAAAAATGGTTATCACGCCTAAAGTCTTTAACTGGGTTATCACCGCTTTGTGAATCGAGCCCTTAGAGTTCGTGGAAATATGTCCTTCTGGGAAATCTCATAAAGTTCTTGGTTTCAGTTCAGTTCAGTTCAGTTCAGTTCAGTTCAGTAGCAAAGTCCAAATAAACCAGGTGCCAGCATGTCCTCAAGCAGGCAGGCAAGGGTGTAATCAGGATGATGTTCAAAGTGGAGGACACTGAGTTTGGGTCCTCTGCCATTCTTATGCCCCTCATCCAGTAGGAGGGAGTGAGGGCGGGAGCCACACACCCCCTTAGAATATGAGATGAGTCCTCCCCTTGTCCTGGGGACCAGAAATCATATCTAACCATATATGGGCTCTATCTCACAGAACCGTACAGGTCAGGGCAGATTTACTAACATTTTCAGGTCTGTCTCGATTTACCCAGCAGCCTGATACCAAACATTAGGGGTAGGACCCCTGTGGTATCATCAGGGAACTTTAGAAACTTCATAACTGGCAGCCCTTTCCTCAGAATGTTCTGAAACTTTTTCAGTACCAGCGCCAGGCATGGCCCGGCATGCCTTGTGAGTTTGGATGGCCTGCCAGCCTCGCAACACAGGAAATATGACACATATAGCAGTTTATGGAATATTATATATATCTAGGAGTAACAGCAGGTCAGTTCTAGGTGAAGGCTCTTTTGAAGCTTAGGACAGCAGGCTACGTGTCAGCTCCCCTGCTGTGATTGTAGCCAGAGAGTCTGACTCTTGCTCTAGTAAATTGGTTCTGTCAGGCTGCTTATCAACTTCATCTGATGGATGGGCCCTTAGCACACATGGGTGCCTGGGACACTCCTGGGTGAGGGCTCCTGCCTTTTGGTGAAAGGGAAAAAAACCCTGCCTTTTAAAATAAGGAACGTCATTTTCTAATCGCTTGCAATGGCTGCACAGATCCAACCAGGAAGCGATCAGGAAAACGACTTCCAGATTCACCTGCGTTTCTCACGACTGTTCCGTGACAATGTGTACCTGTAAAAAAAAAAAAAGTTCTCTCCTGCAGAAGACTCTCTCTCCCGTCTCTCCTGGCGCGCAACTCCTCCTATGAACTCCTGCGCTGACACTGCAGAGCAGGACTATGGGAAGATGGCGCCCATAGCCCTGTACTGGAGACACAAATAGTCTCCAGTGCAGGGCTTTGGACGCCATCTTCCTGTAGCCCTGCTCTGCCTGCTGGAAGACCTCGCAGGTTAAGGTGAGCTGCGGGCTGCGGGGAGTGAACTGGCGCGGTGTCTATTAGATCAGGGTTTCTCAACATGCGGTACGCGTACCCCTGGGGGTACGCCAGACCATTGCAGGGGGTACGCACAGTGGTTTGTTACCCATGCCAAAAAATCTATTTATCTTCTCCTGCTCAGCGCTGCTTTTTACAGCTTCCCTCCAGCTCTGTGCAATGTCCAGTGCTAAACATTAGTGATTAGATAACACAAAGTTCAATCAGAGGAGAGAGGAACTATAGCAGCACCCCTACCAGGCAGAATGAGCTGGTCCAGCAGTGCCGCCACCTCAGGAATGTGGAGCGGGAGGAGAAGAGGAGAGAGATACACATTACCACGTGCTGCAATAACTGAGACAGAGTGACAGAGCAGCGTGAGTTGAAGCTGCTGCTTATTTGTGTGTGTGTGTGTTCTGCTTGTGTATGCTTTGTGTGTGCTGTGTGTGTACTGCTTATGTGTGCTGACTGTGTAATGCTTTATGACTGTTTGTATTGTGTGTGTGTGTGTGTGTGTGTGTGTGTGTTCTGCTTGTGTATGCTGACTGTGTGTGTGTGTGTGTGTGTGTGTGTGTGTGTGTTCTGCTTGTGTATGCTGACTGTGTGTATGTGTGTGTGTGTTCTGCTTGTGTATGCTGACTGTGTGTGCTGTGTGTGTACTGCTTATGTGTGCTGACTGTGTAATGTTTGCTGACTGTTTGTACTGCTCTTTTGTGCTGTACTCTGTGTGTGTGTGTGTGTGTGTGTGTGTGTGTGTGTGTGTGTGTGTGTGTGTGTGTGTGTGTGTGTGTGTGTGTGTGCGCGCGCGCGCTCTGTCTGTATGTGCTGACTGTGTGTGTGTGTGCTGACTGTGTGTGTGTGTGTGTGTGTGTGCTGACTGTGTGTGTGTGTGTGTGTGCTGACTGTTTGTGTGCTGTGTGTGTGTGTGTGTACTGCTTGTGTGTGCTGACTCTGTGTGTTTGTGTGTGTGTGTGTGTGTGTTGACTTTGTGTGTGCTCACTCTGCCAGTCTCAGCCACCACCCTTGCCTGTCCCGCACCACCCATCACCCTCTGCCAGCATCAGCCAGCACCCTCACCACCCATCTCCCTCTGCCAGCCTCAGCTAGCATCCTCACCTGTCAGTCACTGCCCACCACACTCTGCCAGCACCCTCACCTGTCCTCTGCCACCCACCCTTCAAACCCAGCCAACACCCTCACCTGTCCCTCACCCTCTGCCAGCATCCTCACCTGTCTCTCCCACCCTTCACCCTCTGGCAGCCTCAGCTATCCCCCTTACCAGTCCCTCACCACCTATCATGCTCTGCCACCCTCAGACAGCACCCTCACCTGTCCCTCACCACCTATCACCCTCTGCCACCCTCAGACAGCACCCTCACCTGTCTTTCACCACCTATCACCCTCTGCCACCCTCAGACAGCACTCTCACCTGTCCCTGACCACCTATCACCCTCTGTCACCCTCAGACAGCACCCTCACCTGTCTCTCACCACCCATCACCCTCAGCCAGCACCCTCACCAGGTTCTCCCCACCTAGCACCCACATCTACCTCTCCACATCCAGCACCCTCAGCCAGCACCCTCATTCACCCAAGCATGTGCGCTTGCGCACAAATTTTCGGGGGGTACATTGCCGAGATGGAGAAGCAATAAGGGGTACTTGGTTTAAAAAAGTTGAGAGACACTGTATTAGATGTCACAGCCAGCTCACCAGCTGGGGGTCACACAATCTTACGGGTCCCCCCCCCCCTGTACAGTGCTTCAGGCGACCACTTGGTCGGCCAAGTGAACCAGGTGCCCTTGGTCATTCTGTTTTGCATTCTCTGGTAGATGCAGCAGGGGTAAATCTCATGTCATAACAGGGGCATGTTACTTCATAATAAATGCCTGGAGGTGTCCTCTCTAACATTAAACAAACAAGACAAGAGTCTAATCTAGCTGACCAGAGAGGTGGCATAGCTGGGCCTCTCCTGTGTGAGTCATTCTGCAGAGGGGTGTTAATTAATATTAAAATAGAAGCTGCTAAGTCTGGCTACTCAAAGCCAGCCCCTTTGTATGAAATATACAAACATGATGTTACCACCTAGTGAAAAATATTTAACAAAACATATTTTACCAGTAAACAGGATAAACACAGAAATATATGCAAAATATTTACAGGATGTCAGACAATAAGTACCGTATACATCAGGAATGGTGCAGGAACAATGTTTATTACATGATTGCAATTACTAATTAACACAATCTGATCAATGCAAGCAAGTAGAAATATGTATATATATATATATATATATATATATATATATATATATATATATATATATATATATATTTATCATCATCTATATTTATCACAATTCATATTATTTATATCTACCATGTATATATTAATAAATTAATCTTTATCATATCATGAGGCTACACTCACAGGGGGACATTGCGGTGCTGTGTTAAAAGGTCTTATAACGCAGGTTACTGCACTGCATTGCTAATCCTATGGGATGTGCACAGCGCGACGTTAGTGTTGCATTGTAATGTATAGTGTTATGGTAATACACTGCAGCAGTGCATCACCTCTAAATGAGCACGTTGCCAGGTACAGGAAAGTATACTTTTATATATACTTTTCATTTTTTTTATTATATATACATTTTTTTATTATTATAAAAATCTGAGCTTTCCCTGTCAGCTGCTGGATTCTATACTTTATATTGTCTGTGTTGTATTTTATATGCAGCTTGCAGTATTTCCCCTAATTAAGGATAATAAAAGGTTTTATCAGTAATGGATAATTAACGAGTTGTACAGAAGTAATTGGCCTCAATTCCGTTAGCTATGTGAGGTAAATATTTTTTTGTAGGCAAAATACCCCATGCAGTATTTTCCTCTTTTATTACCAATTCTGAAAGATTTTTCTGCATTTCCGATCATACAGTAAAACATGAGGTAAAACATGAGGTAAAACATGAGGTAAAACGTTTATGCGCAAGTGCAGTAAAACATGAGGTATTTCAGCGGTAAGCATGCAGTAAATAAATAATAGTCTTTAATTGTCTTCCATACAGGGACGGATCTAGGGGGGCAAGCGGGTCTCTTGCCCCAGGCACAGTTTGTTGAATTCTTAAAAAGGCGGCAAAATTTGGAATGGCAGTTTAGGCGCCAAAACCTGACCTTGCCCCAGGCGCAACTTGGCGCAACTTGGTCTAGATCCGTCCCTGCTTCCATAAGTTAGGATAGTCTATGAAAGAACCACTAAAACTACTAAAACAGTAATAGGAACTCCACTAAAAACTTAAAAATGCATACAAATTGACTTTACCTCCAGGTACAGGCAGGTCTTAAACTGATCGGTAAATTGTGTGCTAACCTGACCCCTAATTTCCATGAGAATAGCGATTTTTGGTAAAATGAATGCAAATTGTCTCACAAATTACCTCATAATTTACTGCATGATGGTAAAACATGACTAAAACCTACCAGAATTGCTAAATGTCATTACCTCATGAGGTAGATTACCGTACATGAGGTAATTTATTCGAAAACCCTACCAGAATTGAGGTCATTATGTACAGACATGTGTTACTATTGCCTTGCGTGGTATGTACAGCCATTTTAGCCTTTTGGACGTGACTGTCACATCCAAAAGGCTGCTGCTGCACACTCCCGCGCACAATGGCGCGGCTGCCTGTGCACTCCCGTGCCGCCGCCCGTTAGCCCAGAGATCAATGAATGGGAAAATAGTTCCCATAATCTAAGTCCCCGGTAGAAAGACCGACGGCTTCTTTCTGAAGAAAAAAAAGTTTCCTGTCCTCCTAATACTTCCTGGAAGCGAAAATGTGATCCCTTCCAGGACTAAAAAAAAAAAACAAAAACATTGACTGTGGCCATCTTGTGGCCAAATAGTAAAACTACATCTACATACTTTTTTAATTAAATAAATACAAATTTTCACACAAAACTAACTGTTTACCTCCCACTCCAAAAATTACTCAAATACATTTTTTCATGGAAAAAAATAATTTTTTTTCTTAATATTCCCATTTTTTTTAACCCAAAACGAAGTTTATTGAGAACAATGCAGCAAATTTTACAACACTGCCTGGTGCAAGGCAGAACACACATAAAGTAGTATATATATAGTATACATGCAAAAAAGAACAGGATGTGTAATTGCATAAAAATATGGATATACATATGTCAAATGTTGTATTTTAAAAGCATATAAATCTTATACATTATAGAGCCAAGAAAGGAAGGCATTATCAGACATTTGATAATATTCCCATTTAAAATGCATTTAGTAAAAATAATTCTTAGCAAAATGTACCAGCCAAAGAAAGCCTAATTGGTGGTGGAAAAAACAAGATATAGATCAATTCATTGTGATAAGTAGTGAAGAAGTTATTGACAAATGAATGGGAGGTCTAAATTGCTCGGATGCATAAGGTGAAAAACCACTGAAGGCTGAAGTGGTTAATAATCATTATTATTATAATAATAGTGTGCCTATCATTACAGCTAATATACAGCTAGTGTATAATACACATTGGGGGAAATAAGCATTGGACGCATGAATTTGTGTGGAACATTGGGGTAAAATCACACCTGTGCAATGCATGCGACTAGTTTCTCCATCCAGGAGGCATCTGAAAGCTGGCATTACTAGGGATGAGTGAGCACCGAATTACAAGAAGCAGAGCTCAACCTGCTCATGTCCGAGGCGGGGGCAGGGCAGAAAGGTTCAGTTTAATTCTACATCCGCCTCTTGCTGCAGTGCTACATTTCCTGTCACTTCCTCTTAACAGCCAGAACTTCCTCTGCAAAGAAGGACGTGTTGGAAGAATGGAGCACAGCCTGGAGCAATGAAAGCATAAGGCCGGGGCCTCACCGAATCACCAAAAACAGGCATTCGGGGAATACAGTGTTAGTACAATCGATGACGTGCACGGAAACGTATTGCTAAAATACGCTTCCGCACATGCGCGGTGCTAAAAACTGTGGCAGGTTTTTTTAAATACACGTGTCTTACCATAGACTTACCATAGACTTACATGACTTCCGGTCCGACACAGACCGTCACAGATCCCAGCAGGAGTTGCAAGGTAACGTAGGTTTGGCCTTGTGTTAGATAGGGCACTTCAGGCACAACGCTCAGCAACGTGGCAATGTGCACTGCCCCATAGACTTTTATTGGGCTGCGGTGGGGTGCGCTAAATTTACAGCACTACACCACCTCAGTGTGAAAGGGCCCTCCTGTATGGAAAAACTAGTAGCATGCATTGTTCAGGTGCCTCATTGTTCCACACAAAATGACATGTTCAATACTTAAAAATCAAGTTGGTAGGAAGTGTTATTTTCCTGGTATAATGTTTAAAGGGAAGGTTCAGGCAGAGGGTAAAAAAAATACAAATCCATATCCACTTACCTGGGGCTTCCTCCAGCCCGTGGCATGCAGGAGGTGCCCTCGCCGCCGCTCTGGAGGCTCCCGGTCGTCTCCGGTGGCCAACCCGACCTGGCCAGGCCGGCTGCCAGGTCGTTCTCTTCTGCGCTCCAACGACGGGCTCTTCTGCGTTCCACGTGGGCGCGCTGACGTCATTGGACATCCTCCGGGCTGTACTGCACAGGCGCAGTAGTTCTGCGCCTGCGCAGTACAGCCCGGAGGACGTCCGATGACGTCAGCGCGCCCCCGTGAGGCGCAGATTGGAGCGCAGAAGAGCCCGACCTGGCAGCCGGGCCTGGCCAGGTCGGGTCGGCCACCGGAGACGACCGGGAGCCTCCAGAGTGGCGGCGAGGGCACCTCTTGCCTGCCACGGGCTGGAGGAAGCCCCAGGTAAGTGGATATGGATTTTAATTTTTTTTACTATCTGCTTGAACCTTCCCTTTAAGAAGTGAAAACAGGGAAGCTTCTAAGAAGAAAACAGTATTGGCTAGACAGTGAGCCAATTACAATTCTCTTCTGTGATCTCATCAGTGGGCGGATCTCTCACACCCCCTGATTCCCCCCAGATATCTTTATAAAACCATGCCATACACCTAATGCAGCATGGAGGGGCTCAGTGAAGGTGGCAGCAAATGTGTGGAGGTGTCTGATTGGGTTACACAGGGCATAAAAGGAGATCTGCCCGGCCTCATAGTCCAGATATATCCTGACTCTATCACTGGGGATCCCATCAGGGAACTCGGTCTCTTCACTATTATGTATCACTGAGCACTCATTATCATCCCTGTACAAACCCCAGGACTTGTTATTATCTCCAATCCGTGACTGATCTCTCCTCCTGGCTATACTGGGGTAACACATCCCGACTCTCCAGCTATCTGATCCCCCAACATCCACTTCCCAGTAATGTCGCCCTGAGGAGAAACTCCGGCTGCTCAACACCTGATTATAATCCTGAAATCTTGCTCGTGTTTTCCAGCGCTTCTGCCATCTATCTGCACAGGATGCAGTTTTCCTGTCATCCGATATATGTAGCTTATTATGAGCTGTGTTTACATCCAGTAATATGTCCGCATGCTGTATATAGATATAGATCCCTCCAGTTACCCCAGACATGATATCAGATATTGCTGTGTGTAATGTGTGTGAGATGCCGGCCACATCCAGATCCCCTCCATCATGGAGCTGCTTATCATGTCTGTCCTCCGTGTCACACAAGTCACCTGTGTGTGATTCCTGTAAGAAATTCAGTGGATCAGTCATGTTACACAGCTCCTCAATGTGACGCATCTTGCTGGATAGCTCCTCCTTCTTTATCTCCAGCTGCCTGATGATGTCATCATAGGATTGCACCTGCATGGTGATGTCACTCAGTACTCTCTTTTCCAGATCCTCCAGCCGTCTCCTGAGGTTTCTAAACAGGGCAGTGACTCTCTCTGTATCACCATCTGCTTTTTCTTGTGCTTTTCTCCTGCGTTCCTCCAGACTCTGGACTCTTTTCTCAGCCTCATGTGTCTCTGTCATCAGTTTCTGCAGATCATTTCTCAGCTTCTTCTTTTTCTCCTCAGAGGCCTCATCCAGTGACCTCATCTTATGTCCTACATGTCCCCCAATCACATAGCAGGACACACAGACACAGGCAGCATCCTCAGTGCAGTAATACTTCAATAGTTCCTTATGGACGGAGCATTTCCTGGTCTCCGGGGAGGTGGTGGGGACACATAAGATGTGTTCTGGTGCCTTGCTGTGGACTCTCAGGTGTTTATCACACAGAGAAGCATCACACAGCAGACAGGACATAACAGCTGGTACAGGAGAGTCCACACAGTAAGTACAGCGGACTCCGGCCTCCTCCTGATCTGGCTGAGTAGACAGGACATGTTCTGCTATGTTTCTCAGAGCAATGTTTGTCTGCAGTGTTGGCCGCTCCATAAACTCCTCTCTACATTCAGGACAGGAATAGCCTCCAGACCCCTCCTGTGAGTCCAGCACACGATCAACACATTCCCGGCAGAAGTTGTGGCCACATTTCAGGTTTACAGGGTCTGTATAAACGCTCAGACAGACGGGACACTCCAGCTCCTTGCTCAGAACAGCAGACGCCATCGCTGGCAGCAGGACAGGAAATGAAAGTCTCTGAACCTTTGGAATCTAGTAAAACCAGTTGTGTCACCTTTAGTACAGAGGCTGAGCTACAGTTTGTTTTATATCAGAGCCTTTTGTGTCAGATTAAGGTAGTCAGTCTCATACTTCCCCATGTTCTGATGCTAAAGAGGAGCACATTTTTGAGCAAAAATATTTAGGCAAAGAAAACCTCTCCCCAGTTCCCTAAAAAAAAATCCAGTTATGACGACTGTAAAAATATGAATGAAACACACACCGTCTTTCAGGGGCATTGACTGTGGGGCTCCCTGCTAAACTTTCATAGTACCCCCACCGGCAACAATCAACTGATCCCCAACAGGAAGTGAGGCCCAGACGATATCTTTTCCTCCTCTTACCTTTTCCAGCTTTGGGACCCTTATAAGCTCCCTCTGAAGCAACTAAGTCCTCCTCTGCCTCTGTCTTAGTCCTCCCCACAATCCGATAAGTCACACAATGTGCAGAGAATCTTGGACTGAGGAGAAGACAGAGAGGACCTAGTGGATGCAGCTGCCGGATCAGTGAATAATGGCGCACAGCGCCTATGCATAAAAATGGCACCGCATTAAAAAGATACGCTTATCGCTATTTATCGTTAGTACTGCATAATAATGGCGCACAGGGAAAAAAAAGAAAAACGGCACACACTAACGTTATTTATCAATAGTGGCACACACTAACGTTATTTATCAATAGTGGCACACACTAACGTTATTTATCAATAGTGGCACACACTAACGTTATTTATCAATAGTGGCACACACTAACGTTATTTATCAATAGTGGCACACACTAACGTTATTTATCAATAGTGGCACACACTAACGTTATTTATCAATAGTGGCACACACTAACGTTATTTATCAATAGTGCCGTTCATTTGCCAAACAGCAGACGTTATTGCCCACAGTAACATTATTTATCAATAGCGCCCTACATAAGCCAAACTGCAGACGTTATTTAACTGCAAAACGGTGAATGGATTTAATGTAACACTGTCAAGGTTAGGGTTCGCCACCACTGGGGGGTCTTATGGTTAGGCACCATCAGGGGGGTCTTAGGGTTAGGCACCACTGGAGGGGTCTTAGGGTTAGGCACCACCAGGGGGGGTCTTAGGATTAGGCACCACCAGGGGGATGGTTAGGCACCACCAGGGGGTTAGGCACCACCTGGGGGGTGGTTAGGGTTAGGCACCACCATCGGGGTCTTAGGGTTAGGCACCACCAGGGGGGTGGTTAGAGTTAGGCACCACCAGGGGGGTGGTTAGAGTTAGGCACCACCAGGGGGGTGGTTAGGGTTAGGCACCCCCAGGGGTGTCTTAGGGTTAGGCACCACCAGGGGGGTCTTAGGGTTAGGCACCACCAGGGGGGTCTTAGGGTGAGGCACCACCAGGGGGGTGGTTAGCTTTAGGCACCACCAGGGGGAGGTCTTAGGGTTAGGCACCACCAGGGGGGTCTTAGGGTTAGGCACCACCAGTGGGGTTTAGGGGTTAGGGATAGGTACAGAGAGGGTTCTGTGTGTTAACGCTAAATAACAATAAGGCTTTAACGTTAAATAACAATAAGGCTTTAATGTTAAATAGCGATAAGCGGCAAACGGATTAGCGGCAACACCGTGCGCCATTATTCGCAGGCGCCATTTTCAGATGGATCCGCAGCGGCAGTGCAGCAGGGAATCAACATCTGAAGACGTAAACCCCAGCACTACTTCTGCACTGATATGTATGTCAGATAAAGAGAGGATAAGCGGCAACAGCCATCGCCCTCTCCCCCCCCAATCCAATTGAAAGTAGTTGAAGCCTCTCACATTCCCAGGAAGCCAGAAAGCACCTCCAAGATCTCTGACAGCAATAGAGATGTCGCAAACATCAGATTTTGGGTTCACGAAACATCCAGTCCGAACATCCGGGAAAAGTTTGGATTTGGGCAAACCACCATAGACTTCAATGGGCAGGCGAATTTCACAGACTATGAAAACTGTTTCTGGCCATAAAAGGGATGGAAAACTAGTAACTTAATGTAAGGGTTATGCCCGCTTCACACGCTTCACACAGACCAAACTCTGACTGACCAAACCCGACGTTTAACGCACCACAAAGAGTTGTTAATAGTTGAGACTCTCAGGATTTAAACGTTAGTCCTCTCGGCTGCAATCCTTGTGTAGTGGTCACCGTGCGAATGTGCGCACATCGGCGAGAGTGCAGGCCATGGCGGTTTTCTAGCCGCTTATGGTCGGGCTGAGGTAGCTCAATAACAGTAAAGTGACCCAGAAAACAGTGGTTCTGTAGTGTTGGACTAGTAGGCTTTATTCAATGATCACCTGAGGTGACCAAAGGTTTTGCCAAAACGTATCTAGCCGATCGATCAAATTTGATCTGTCCACAATGAAGAAACTACCTTCTCCTCTTGTGTGTGCCCCTAACACACTCCTATAGGTCATTACTTTATTGTGATATGCAAGCCCCCTCACCACGACAAGGTAACGATCATGAAGGGGAATTGACATCGTGTACATGCCTTTTTGTTGTTGTTGGTGCAGCAGCCACGGTTCAGCACCATAGATCACAAAAATTAGGCATGTACACATGGTAGAAAAAGTATTTTTTACCGGCCGCTGCAATAGCAGCAGCCTTACAAATTCAGGAGCCACCTGTGGGGTGGAGTCCTGGAGTCCTGGTCTAGACACTGTCGGTGGTGGCGGAGAAGTCAGTCAGACAGTCAGACATGCGGCGTGCAGAGATGCTGAGTGGGGACTAACTTAAAAGTCTTCGGGCAGGCAGTAGCCCTCCGGGATCCATGCCTCATTCATTTTCATAAAGGTGAGGTACTGAACACTTTTCTGACCAAATCGACTGTGCTTCTCAATCTCAGTGACAAATCCCTCCTGCTGCGCTGAAGGTCCTCTCTGACAGGATGATTGAGGCTGGGGAGAAACTGATCTTAACTGATGGGTCCTTACAAGCAGCTCTCCTACAAGGGACACATGAACTTACTGTTACCCTGAAATTCATATTTTTCCATATTTCACGCTTTTGTAGACAGGATGAACATACAAACTTTTCAGACGTTATGTTATCCAGGAAGTTTCCAGACAAACCGGATCTTTAGAACCTGGAGTAATACGGGTTCGAAGTAACACAGTACTAATACTCATGTAATAATATTCATGTCACAAATACGGATTCAGAATGCCTTACTGAATGCAAATATGCAACCCATTTCTTGATATGACTCATGGGCGTGTTGGCTGGCTGACCCCAGGTGCCGATACATGCGGTCTGACAGTGCCACTAGCTCCTTTTGACAAGCTCCCCCTGCTAGTTTCAAGAACTCGTCTCCTCCTCTCTGTCTCACCATCTGAACTGCCCCCCTGTTCTTCATCTCTTCTTGCGGGCACCCACGTGACATCCATGGACACATCGTCATCCTCATCAACTGCCTCACTTGTATCAGACACCTCCAAAAAGGCACCAACAACGGGTACTACCAGAGCAGGGACAAGGTCCTCCAGCACCCAAGGCTGAGACATCAAAGTGCGCCCCTCCATCCCTCCCACCCCAGCTGTCACACACTGATTGCTATTAGACTAAGAGGGCCACAGGGCCCACAACCTCCCCAACACCTTAATATCTAGTTATCTGGCTTGCAGTCACTGCTATGTATCCCCTTTTCGTAATTCTTTCTGCTTCATACACAATTAGGAATGACAGCTGAATGAGTTGTGCGCCCCCTCCTACACTGCGCCCTGAGGCTGGAGCCTCTCCAGCCTATGCCTCGGCCCGTCCCTGGGTACTACATCATATATTGGTAGGTGAACAGAGGCACCAGAAGGATAAAAGTACATAAAGGGAGGTGCTCTGCTTGCTATAACTGAATTGCTGTTGTTTATCCCCTGCTTATTGCATGAAGAAGTGGGCTGTGCCCGCGAAACGCGTTGCATCTTTGGGGTATTTTCAATAAATGTGTATATCTAAACATTTACAGTCCTTGGTGTCTGCTTTAACGGAGGCGAGTCCACCACTTCCTCCCAGCAATTTTTTAAAAATTTTATGTACTTTTATCCTTCTGGCGCCTCTGTTCACCTACCAATATAGTTGAGTCCACCCCAGGTGGAGGGGTGATCTACCCCCTTTCTTCCTATCTACAGAGAGCGACTTCTTAATCCTGAGTGAGGACAGGTCTAATCTCCTCACCTGCCTAATGAGTGGTTACCTAGGTGGTAACCCGTGTTTGTGAGTATTACCATCTCACTGTTTCATTTATCCAATCAATTTTGACATACTACACCATATTGGGCTCTCGATTTCTCTTCAACTTTGGGTACTACATCATCATCATCATCATCCTCACACCTTACATCCATGTGTGTACTGACGCCTGACTGAGACATATCAGGTGGTGTAACATCCATATCGCCTTCCTCTTCTGCCAATAATGGTTGTGCATCAGTAAATTCATCACATGTGTGAATACTTCCTCTGACATATCAAGTGGAGCAGCTGCGGTGCTGGTGGTGGTGGTGGCTGCCGGGTGAGTGGTAAGTTGTTGTAGGGTGCCCGAATCAGAAGAGGAGGAGGATGGTGCGTCAAGGTTCCATGTGGAAGCTGTAAAAGGTGGGGTGTGCTGTGCAAGCCAGTCAGCTTCCTCTGAATTTTGGGTGTTGTTGGTATGTGCCCTCTGAACACTGAGCATTCTTCCAGGGACAGGAAATCACAGCAGCACGACCTCGAGGACCCCTGCGGGGTGGCCTGCCCCTGCCTGTCATTTTTTTATTTGGGGTACTGTGCCTGCAGCAAGTGAAAAATAATGCACTTGAGTGTTACTGTGCCTGCAACTGAATGGGCCAACAATCGCAGCAGTGCACGCAGCTCTGGGTGTCAGTGGCCTGTGGAGTGTCACACACAGAGAAATGCAATAGTGCTATCAGAATACAGTCTAAACTAATGCACTGGAGTGCTACTGTGCCTGCAACTGAATGGGCCAACAATAGCAGTAATACTGTGCACAGCTCTGGGTGGGTGCCAGTGGGCTGTGGAGTGTCGAACACACACACACACACACACACACACAAAATACACAGCAGAACAATGTAGTAGGCATTGACAGCCCTCAAAAGAGCTATTTGGGGTGCTTGCAGCCAGAGACAGAATGAAACATGGCCGACGCAACTGTGTTTTTATAGGGGGGGTGGGGGGGGGAGAGGTCCATGAGGGAGTGCAGGCTGATTAGCTGCCCTGTGCCTGCTGACTGTGATGTAGGTTGGTCAAAGTTTAGCCCAATGATAATGTATGGGGGCGGGTCGAACATGACATGTTCTTGTCACATGACATGTGCTTGGCGCGAACAGCTGATATCCGCCGGGTACTGTCCGCCGGCAAAGTGTTCGGGTCAACACTACCTCTGTTCTGGGCGGGCAATATATTTACATTGTGCATACATCAAAACATTCCTTAGTTCCACCACTGGCGGAGAGATGAGTGATCCTTAGAGCTCTGCTACTCACTCTGCATCCGGCCCTCCTGGCGGTTTCCATGAGTGTAGCTCGGGGGGTTACCGCTAATTGCAGGAAAAATAAACCCCGAGCCTCACTTGGGGATACTGCCAAGGGTGAAAAAGCTGCAGCAGTACATCTTAGCTCACTCAGAGGATTCTCCCTCAGACTGCACCAGTCCTGAGAATCCTTTTTATCTCTTCCTGTTTTCGAAGGAAATTGCACCTTCTTAAAGTGTCTGAGATGGTTCTGCATGATTTCTACAAACAGCCTAAGATTTTCTCTTAGACACTTCTATTGATAAATCTGCCTCAGTGAGAATAAAAACCTGCAAGGGTTTATCTAGGGATGTCCCGATCTGGCAGTCAAGCAATTTGTCAATCTCATTATTTATCTTATGAAAGGGAACCTGACCTGAGAGAAATACGGAGGCGGCCATCTTCACTCCTTTACAAATAATGCTGGTTGCCTGGCTGCCATGCTGAGCTTTTGGCTTTAGTTGTGTTTGAATCACAGCCCTGCAACAAGCATGCAGCAGGCAGATTCCCACCAGAGTCACAGCATCTGATTCGCATGATCATTCCGGGCCAGTGAGTAGTGATAATCGTAACCTGCTAATTACGATTTCTTAACCTCTTGAGGACTGCAGTGCTAAACCCCCCTAGTGACCAGGCCATTTTTAGTAAAATAGGCCACTGCAGCTTTAAGGCTAAGCTAAACGGCCGCACAACACATCACACAAGTGATTCCCCCCCCTTTTCTCCCCACCAACAGAGCTCTCTGTTGGTGGGGTCTCATCGCTCCCCCCATGTTTATTTATTTTTTAATACATTTTATTGTTATTTTTTTTTTAAACCCTGTTTCTTTAAAATTCCTTCCTCCCTCCCTGTCTCCCCCCAGCCGGCCAATTACCGCGACCGCTTCTGCCTATGAGAGCCGATCGCTCTCTTGTCCCCCAGGGGGACAGCTGTGTCACACGGCTGTCCCCAGTGCAGCGCTGCTGCTGATCGCAGCGCTGCACCAAGTAAATAGACGGCGATCACGCCGTCTAATAGTCTCCCGAGCGGCAATAGCTGCTCGGAGACTGAAGGCGGGGCGGAGCTCCGGCCCCAAGTAGGAGATGCATGCGCAGTCTGCGGGTGATCTACTGCATTAGCTGGTCCCAGGACTTTACACCAATCGGCGTTAGGCAGTCCTGGGGCTGCCGCCGCGGCCATGCCCATCGGCGTGACGCGGTCGGCAAGAGGTTAAATTTTGAATAACATTTTGCAATGACGGCCATACGTAATTATGATTTGGAAATTCACTTAATTTTGCGTAATCCATTCGTAATTTTCCGTATTTTTGGGTGATTAATAGCAAAACCTCCATACACGCTACTGTCACCAAAATTGCTATGTATGTTAAAGTGTACCAGAGATGTCCTTAAAAGAAGATTAGTCGCATGCCGTCCTCTCGTGGTCTGCCGCTCAGCCGCGATCAGCCCCGGTAACTGGCTCAGTTGGGTTCAGTCACGGTCTTCTGCGCATGCACAGACCTCCCACACATGCGCAGCAGACCCCGACTGGACCTGTTACCGAGGCTGATCGCGGCTGAACGGCAGGCCGCGGGAGGATGGCGAGGGACTCACACATGTTTATGCTGCGGATGGAAGCCACGGGTGAGTATCAGAGTTTATTTTTAGGACATCTTTGGTTTACTTTAGGGGGAATGCTGGGAAGAAATTAAAAAATTATTTTTTTCAAAAAGACCTTGTAGTTTTTGAGAAAACTGATTTTATTATTGCAAAGTAAAAATGTTTTTTAATCTCAAAAAAATTACAGCTTTAAAACCATTTTTCCTTTGCAAAATACGTAGCTATTTTGGTGGCGATATCATGTATGGGGTCTTTGCTATTAACCAGACCCAAATTAAAGTGGACCCAAATTAAAAATACAAGATTTCAGAAATAAAATCTATTTTCTAACTTATAATAATAAACAGCAGCCTTTTTTTCAGCTGCAGGATGACAAATATAACATATTTTACATTTATTGGAGGAACCTCTCCCTTCCTTTTATATTGCCGGCACAGAATCCGGCAGACTGGTTAAGGAGATAAAAAACAAAACACATGCTGCTACTGATGATGTCACAGGGGAGGTGATCTTAGCTTGTGTGAGATTTCACATAGACCACGTGAGGGAGGGTAGCTGATGACAATCACACCCATGATCTACAACCTCCTACTAAGCTCAAAAGTAATGGCTGCCACCTGTATAACACTAGTTAGGAAAAGAGAAGGGTGAAAAGCATGCACTGAAATGCTCATAGGCTTGAAGGAGTGTTTATTTATCTTTGTATGTGTCAGAGTGGTGCAACTAAATATTTTGAATTAAAAAAATGTTTGGTTTGGGTCCACTTTAAGCAAAACGTACACACAATTGCAAAGTCAAGGTTCCCGATTACGGTTATAAATTAATTTCCAGGATTTCGGATTACGATTTTGCATTGTGATTGTGAATTATGAAGCCAAATTACGACTATGTGAAATTCGTGCTCATCACTACCAGTGAGTGACATAAAGTATTAGAGACGGCGCATCAGCACAGAAGTCGGGCAACCGGCATTGTTTATTACAGGATGAAGATGGCTGCCTCCGTATTCCTCTCACTTCAGGTTCCCTTCAAAGTAATACTGTGAGTTTAAAGGACCGCTATTGTTAAAAAATGTAAAACTTAAAATACATGTAAACATATACAAACAAGAAGGATGTTTCTTCCAGAGTAAATTACTCTCCTATGATTCTATCACTTACAGTGGTTAATATAATCCTGACGGAACTGGCAGGTTTTTGACTAGTCCATCTCTTCATGGGGGAATTCTCAGTATTTAATTTATTCTTTACAAAAGCACTCCCTGTAAAGGATCTGTACAAAGATGCAGGCTGCCCCCCTACCTGTTTTCAGACTACTGTATTTTGGCAGTTGGACGGAGCAACTCTCGTTCACTAAGTGCTTTTGAAAGTAATGAAAACTCTGAGAATCCCCCATGAGGAGATGGGCTAGTCCAAAACTGTCAGTTCTGTTAGATTTCTACTACCTACTGTAAGTGACAGCAACACAGGAGAAAATTAATTTACGGCTCATTTTACTCTGAAAGACACGTACTTTGTGTTTGTATGGGTTTACATGTTATTTTAAATTTTAAATGTTTTCGCAATAGTGGTCCTTTATGTTTCTTTCAAAGCACATTTTACTCTGGGAGGAATTAACTTTTTTTGTTTTTAAATCTTTTTATTGTGACACATATACAACATATCAAGACCAATACATTTACTGGCCGCATTTTAACAATAGAAAAAAAAGTTTTTATTTGTGTTTGCATGTATTTTAAATGTTACAGTTTTTCATGACAGTGGTCCTTTAGAAGTAGAGAAAGTCCCATAATTACCTCAGAGGAGGATCCTCCAGAAGCTTCCCATGTCCTCCTCAAGACCAGATGTCTATCAATTTATTTTGGCCCAAAATAATCAATTTTTTCTCAATGATAAATGATAAATGATCAAATATTATGCATTACCAGTCACCTGAAATTTTATATAGTTAACATATTTTTTTCATACATGTGGCAATGGCCACACTTTCACCTAACACTTTACACTTTCCTCTTATTATTAAAAACATTTAGAAAACATAATATGTGTATCTGATCTACAAAACGGCATCATGGTGGCAAAACCAATGATTGCAGAGCTACGAAGAAAGTCCAGACCAAAGTTTCAAGATGGGTGAGATAAATATTTGATAAGTCCTAGTGAGATCTGAAATGTAGAGGTGTCATGTGGGCATTAAATCTTCAGATGCCATCAAGGAGAGAACATTTGAACCGTAGGTGGCAGTTATAAGCATGAAGACCAGTTCTGTGTGACTCCAAATCACAGATGCCCCGTTTAGTTCAAACGCTAACTTAGAAAAGAATGCAGACTTAGTGTCATGGTGGGGCTACATTGCCAATAACACGTGAAATGGATTAAGAGTTTTCTCTACCCTAAGGGCCCATATATCACAGCTCTGATAATCAAATGTAGAAGAGAAGAATCAAAAATTTAGCTTTGTCCAGTGGTGAGGTCAATTTCAGAGTTTCTTGTAAAAGTTTTTCTCAGGGTATCTCTGATTTCCTTCATTTTTATGCCGTAAATGAATGGGTCTCCGACTCCTGGAACAGCATAGCTTATGAGGCTCACCATGTTCTGAACATCGATTAAAATGGCTGATCCGATTCGATACACAATGGAGCAAGACACACCAGAAACGTATGTCAGCATGGCCGCCAACAAATGCGCACTGCAAGTTTGCCAAGCCTTCTCCCGGGCCTTCCCCACCACTAACTTCATGATGGTGTGTAGAATGGTGAAGTACGATATCGAGATGATGGTTGCATCAAACCCTGTTAAGAGGATCCTCACCCAAAGACCAACAGCGTGAACTGTGGTGAGATCTCCACACCCCAAACTCAGGAGACTCATGTTTTCACAGGAAAAATTCAAAATGATATTGGATCCACAAAACTGGACCCCGGAAGCAAAACCGATGATCACAGAAGCAAGAAGGAAACTCCGGAGAAGACCAAGAAGGATGAACAAGGTCAGTGTTTTAGTGGATATAATGTGATGGTAATGAAGGGGTATCATTATGGCCACAAACCTGTCAAGGGACATCAACAGCAATATATTTGACTCATAAATTCCAGCGACGTACATAAAGAACATTTGTGTGAGGCACCCAACCAGAGTCACTTGGTCCATTTCCAAGACTAGAGCAAGCAGGAACTTAGGCATGAATGCCATGGCATGGACTAGGTTTTGGGAGCAAAGCAACAATATGAGTATGTACATGGGCGAGTGTAGAGCCTTCTTCATGCAGATTACATACATTATGGTTCCGTTACCTATAAATATTACACTATAGGTGAAAACCAAAGGGATGGCAATGAGGTATCTGTATTGTAGTACCCCAGGGAATCCGTGGAGATGGAACTTAGTGTGGGAGAAACTTACATTTCTGGTCAAGTTTTCCATGGATGGTATTAGTAGAGATGCTAATTATTTTTCATTATCTATAAGAAAAACAAGGTTAAGAAGTCAAGTCAGGTTTATAAATCATTGCAGTTATCTTTTGTTTATAAATCCTTAACATATTACACACCACTATACATTACATGGGGATAGCAAATGCCAAAACTGTATACATAGCGTCAAGTATAAGCTATGACACAGAAGGAGCTCTGGTTGAACTCGATGGACATATGTCTTTTTTCAATCCAAATAACTATGTAACTATGAGCAGAGGTCCTTGTGGATACAACTTATAGAATAAAGCTCCTCCCACTGAAAATGTACATCACTTCATACGGGGAGGTCCTTGTGGATCCAACTTATAGAATAAGCTCCTCCCACCGAAAATTTACATCACTTCATACGGGGAGGTCCTTGTGGATCACACTTATAGAATAAAGCCCCTCCCACCAAAAATTTACATCACTTCATACGGGGAGGTCCTTGTGGATCAAACTTATAGAATAAAGCTCCTCCCACTGAAAATTGACATCACTTCATACGGGGAGGTCCTTGTGGATCAAACTTATAGAATAAAGCTCCTCACACCGAAAATTTACATCACTTCATACGGGGAGGTCCTTGTGGATCCAACTTATAGAATAAAGCCCATCCCACCAAAAATTTACATCACTTCATACGGGGAGGTCCTTGTGAATCCAACCTATAGAATAAAGCCCCTCCCGCCAAAAATGTACATCACTTCATACGGGGAGGTCCTTGTGGATCCAACCTATAGAATAAAGCCCCTCCTGCCGAAAATGTACATCACTTCATGCGAGGAGGTCCTTGTGGATTCAACTTATAGAATAAAGCTCCTCCCACTGAAAATTTACATCACTTCGTACGGGAAGGTCCTTGTGGATCCAACTTATAGAATAAAGCTCCTCCCACTGAAAATTTACATCACTTCATACGGGGAGGTCCTTGTGGATCCAACCTATAGAATAAAGCCCCTCCCGCCAAAAATTTACATCACTTCATACGGGGAGGTCCTTGTGGATCCAACCTATAGAATAAAGCTCCTCCCACTGAAAATTTACATCACTTCATATGGGGAGGTCCTTGTGGATCCAACCTATAGAATAAAGCCTCTCCCACCGACAATTTACATCACATCAAATGACTGTGAGGCAAGGAGCACACTAGGCAGAATTGCTAGCATTTTTGCCCATCATGAAAGTCTATGAGCCGCATAAAATCTCTCTTTCTCAAAAACACATGTAAAATACACAAAATGTATCTCAATGGAGACGCAGAGGAATGCATTTTTACATGCATTTTTATTAATAAAAAAATATGATACAGTATTTTACTCCATTGAAAAAAGAAAAAATATTGAAAAAAATGCAACACACAAATGCACCAAAAAATATGAAAACACAAGCAAATGCATACAAAAACACACCGAAACATTACACATCACACATGCAGAAAACGGAAAGAAAAAGAAAAAAGGAAATAAATATGGCAGCCTCCATATTCTTCTCATGTCGATTGACAGTGTAATGGTCCAGGGTCAAATTTGAATGCTTTTGCCAAAGATCACTGTACAGTTGCAAAAGTACAGTGCTGTTGTGGTTAGCGCTCTCGCCTTGCAGCGCTGGGTCCCTGGGTCATATCCCAGCCAGGGCACTATCTGCAAGGAGTTTGTGTGTTCTCCCCGTGTCTGCATGGGTTTCCTCCGGGCACTCCGGTTTTCTCCCACATCCCCAAAAATACAGATACGTAACTGGCTTCCCACTGAATTGGCCCTAGACTATAATACATACACTACATGATACATACATACATAGACATAGGACTATGGTAGGGATTAGAATGTAAGCTCCTCTGAGGCACAGTTAGTGACAAGACAATATACTCTGTAAAGGGCTGCAGAAGATGTCTGCGCCAGAGGCGTAACAATAGGGGCTGCAAGCCATGCAGCTGTGAGGGGCCTGGGGCCGCTATGGGGCCCACTCTGGGCTGTTTTGTGGGTGTGAGGGGAGAGCATTGGACATCGGCGGGGAGGGGGGACAGTCCCCCCGCTCCGTCACCTCGGGCTCGCCCCCCTCCAGCATCTATTACTGGCAGCAGGAGGCAGGCAGGACACATAGCTCCATCCACCGCTGGAGGTTCCGATCTCTAAGTGTCTGATGCTACTTCCTGTTTAAACAGGAGGTAGCATGAGGCTCTTAGAGATTGGAGAAATCCGCGGTGGATGGAGCTATGTGTTCCTGCCCACCTGCTGCCAGTGATAGATGCTGGAGGGGGGGCGCTAAGAGGCGAGCCCAAGGTGACGGAGGGGGGACTGTCCCCCCTCCCCGACAATGTCCAATGCTCTCCCCTCATGCTGTGACCACTCCTGCCCCCCAAATGGCCCTGAGTGTGCACCCAAGGAGGGGGCAGCATCAAAATTCTTGCAGGGGGGCCCGGTGAATTGTAGTTACGCCCCTGGTCCACGCTATATAAATACTAAATAATAATAATATTTTATAGGGATCCCTGGCATGTGTACATACTATTTACCCTACTGTCTAAATAAAAATTAAAAAAAGGGGTCTCCCCTCCACTCCCCCACCAAGCCTCTTTATCTCCTTGCCACTGATGCAGGCTGGTATAACCAGAATGTGGAGCCCGGCCTGTGTGGGGCTCTGCACCCTGAGCTATACCAGCCCGCATGGTCCATGATATGGGAGGCTCTGGAAGAGAAGGTTAGCTCGCAGCACATACTGTATCTTATGACTTACCTCTCCTTTCCCTTTATTTCTCACATTCTCTATAAAATAATTTTTTATCACTTTACAAGCAAATAAATAATTCAGACAAATTGTTTCCAGTGTACTTAGCTTACGGTAGCCACACACCACACATGATGAAATAAAGTTATCCAATTTTACAGCAATTTCGATAATAACGTTTGATTGTACAGAAAAGTTGAAATCTTTTTTTTATTCATTTGAACAATCTGAAGGATTTTCCGATTTTCAATAGGGAGTGTTGGGATTTTTTTTAAATTCATTTTTATGAAAAACTGAATGGTGTGTGGTAGATTGTCAATTTCTTGATGCATAGACCCATAGAGCAATTTCTCAGAGTTTTTAATATATTATTTCATAATTGGGGAACAAGTAAACATCTATGTGCTGCACACTGGCCAGATTTTTCAAATGTTACAATCAATCCCCAAAAAATATAAAAATGATTGTAATTCTTGAATTGAAAAGAAATATTAAATTGTATTGTGTGTGTGGCCACCTTAACTCAAACTTCTTCACTTCAAGACATTTTGCAGTAATGTGTTTTCACAACAATGGACAGCGTATCACTAATTCTGTTTTGGGTCACCCCGAGCTGCTTGAGATTTCCCGTTTGTTTTGTTATTTTTATCAATCCTGAATGCTGGAATTTTTTTTATCAAGATTGTATAATGTGTGTTACCAATTAAAATTCAACAGGAGTATTCAATTTGTGAATACATTTATTCTATAACTTTTTAAAGGTAAATGTTTCTATAATAAATTAACTGTATTTAAAAAAAAATGATTGTATAAATGACTGTATAAATGTATATATTTGTTAAATATGTTAATGTTGCATATTGCATTTTATATGTAGCTGATTGCAGCCTGCAGATGATTGGCAAAGCTGTGTTGCATGAATTCTATAGGATAATGCTACATACTGTCATGCTGCCCCTACGTTTTGGAACTCCTTACCTCAACAGATCAGGACAGCTCCATCCCTGGACGTGTTTAAATCCAGACTGAAAACCCACCTGTTCAGTTTGGCATTTGCAGAAATATAACTTTTGTTGTGTGAATACTTCATCCTACTACCAATTACTGAATCTGAGAGAGCCTAAGCGCAGGGGCGTAGCAATAGGGGGTGCAGAGGTAGCGACCGCATCGGGGCCCTTGGGCCAGAGGGGCCCTGAAGGGCCCTCCCTCAACTACAGTATTAGCTTTCTGTTGGTCTTGTGCTCATAATAATCACTTCTATAGATACTTTGAATAGTAGTAATCATTAACACACAGTTCCCCATCCCCTTCTTGCACCTCTGACACTGTAGTTGCCATTGGCAGGTTTTGGTGTGCCGAATCAATTGTTATGTATAGAGTGCTTGGGGGGCCCCATTTTAAAACTTGCATAGGGGCCCATAGCTCCTTAGCTACGCCACTGCCTAAGCGATTTGAGTCCTATTAGAGAAAAGCACTATAGAATTGTATACACACTTGAGATAAAAGTCTTTGGCAAAGGCAAGATCACAGACCAATTTTACCCCCTTCCATGTAGTATGTACTCTGCACAGTCTAGTCTATTGAGCTGAACTCCCCATCAGATAAAAATCTTTGCAGAATGCTGCACACAAAGATGCTGTACACATTCAACAGATCAGTATCTGCAAAAGATCTGTTCCTGCAAAAGATCCATTCCTGCAAATTGCAATGATAGTCTATGAGATCTGCAGGTCATCATACACACCTTGGTTAACTGACATTCATCTGCAGATCAGACAATCATCTGCAGATCTAAAGATCCTTCCTGGTGGATCTGATCTGCAGATGAATGTCTGTTAAACAAGGTGTGTATGAGGATCTGCAGATATCATAGACTATGAATGCATTTTGCAGGAACGGATCTTTTGCAGGAACGGATCTTTTGCAGATACTGATCTGTTGCATGTGTACAGCATCTTTGTGTGCAGCATCTTGCAAAGATTTCTGTCTGATGGGGAGTTCAGCTCCATAGAATAGACTATGTAGGTGTGGCTCTCATACTACATGGAAAGGGGTAAGATTTCTGTCTGATGGGGAGTGCAGCTCCATAGAATAGACTGTGTAGGTGTGGCTCTCATACTACATGGAAGGGGGTAAGATTTCTGTCTGATGGGGAGTTCAGCTCCATAGAATAGACTGTGTAGGTGTGGCTCTCATACTACATGGAAGGGGGTAAGATTTCTGTCTGATGGGGAGTGCAGCTCCATAGAATAGACTGTGTAGGTGTGGCTCTCATACTACATGGAAGGGGGTAAGATTTCTGTCTGATGGGGAGTGCAGCTCCATAGAATAGACTGTGTAGGTATGGCTCTCATACTACATGGAAGAGGGTACGATCTCTGTCTGATGGGGAGTGCAGCTCCATAGAATAGATTGTGTAGGTATGGCTCTCATACTACATGGAAGGGGGTAAGATTTCTGTCTGATGGGGAGTGCAGCTCCATAGAATAGACTGTGTAGGTATGGCTCTCATACTACATGGAAGAGGGTACGATCTCTGTCTGATGGGGAGTGCAGCTCCATAGAATAGACTGTGTAGGTGTGGCTCTCATACTACATGGAAGGGGGTAAGATTTCTGTCTGATGGGGAGTGCAGCTCCATAGAATAGACTGTGTAGGTGTGGCTCTCATACTACATGGAAGGGGGTAAGATCTCTGTCTGATGGGGAGTGCAGCTCCATAGAATAGACTGTGTAGGTGTGGCTCTCATACTACATGGAAGGGGGTAAGATTTCTGTCTGATGGGGAGTTCAGCTCCATAGAATAGACTGTGTAGGTGTGGCTCTCATACTACATGGAAGGGGGTAAGATTTCTGTCTGATGGGGAGTGCAGCTCCATAGAATAGACTGTGTAGGTATGGCTCTCATACTACATGGAAGGGGGTAAGATTTCTGTCTGATGGGGAGTGCAGCTCCATAGAATAGACTGTGTCGGTATGGCTCTCATACTACATGGAAGGGGGTAAGATTTCTGTCTGATGGGGAGTGCAGCTCCATAGAATAGACTGTGTAGGTGTGGCTCTTATACTACATGGAAGGGGGTAAGATTTCTGTCTGATGGGGAGTGCAGCTCCATAGAATAGACTGTGTAGGTGTGGCTCTCATACTACATGGAAGGGGGTAAGATCTCTGTCTGATGGGGAGTGCAGCTCCATAGAATAGACTGTGTAGGTGTGGCTCTCATACTACATGGAAGGGGGTAAGATTTCTGTCTGATGGGGAGTGCAGCTCCATAGAATAGACTGTGTAGGTGTGGCTCTCATACTACATGGAAGGGGGTAAGATTTCTGTCTGACGGGGAGTGCAGCTCCATAGAATAGACTGTGTAGGTGTGGCTCTCATACTACATGGAAGGGGGTAAGATTTCTGTCTGATGGGGAGTGCAGCTCCATAGAATAGACTGTGTAGGTATGGCTCTCATACTACATGGAAGGGGGTAAGATTTCTGTCTGATGGGAAGTGCAGCTCCATAGAATAGACTGTGTAGGTATGGCTCTCATACTACATGGAAGGGGGTAAGATTTCTGTCTGATGGGGAGTGCAGCTCCATAGAATAGACTGTGTAGGTATGGCTCTCATACTACATGGAAGGGGGTAAGATTTCTGTCTGATGGGGAGTGCAGCTCCATAGAATAGACTGTGTAGGTATGGCTCTCATACTACATGGAAGGGGGTAAGATTTCTGTCTGATGGGGAGTGCAGCTCCATAGAATAGACTGTGAAGGTATTGCTCTCATACTACATGGAAGGGGGTAAAATTGGTCTGTGATCTTTCATTTTCCAAAGACTATGGTCTGATGTGTGTATGTAGCATTATTCACATTACAGCAAGTGTGACTTGTTTGTGATTTGCGACAATAAAAGCCGTTTTGGTTTCTCACAGCTTTTCCAGTACAAAAGAAAAGCAAAGCTCCTTTCACATGACGCTACTATCACACATCTCTACTGTGTGGCGTATTTAGCCCAAACACGGAAGTAAAAAAAAACAACACACATTTCATAACAACGTCACTTCCGATCACACTGAAAGAAATAGTTCCTTCTTTTAATTTTTTTAACAACCCAATACATTGGTAGAAAGAAATCTGAATTTTCATATAAAAACAAATAAATACAAAAAAAATCAGAATTCTCAAATCGAAGAAAACAATGGAAAAAAATATTAAAATTTGTATGGTGTGTGGTCATCTTAACTCTGATCAGCCAGAAGGTGGCCACACACCATACAATTTTTTTAAATATCTGTTCAATTTAAGAATTGCAATAGATGTTTCTGACTGATTGTAACATTTCAAAACTCTGACCAGTGTACCACATACCTATGTTCAGTTTTCCTCAATTATAATAAAAATGATTGGAAACTCTGAGAAAATTGCTAGGGTGTGTATATGAATAAATCGACGGTACTTATCCGTTAGCTGGGCGCATCCGGCAGGTGGCGCTAATTACTATTCCCCCTCCAGGCCGACATGGATAGTAGGGAAAGATGTAACTCTGGTGGAGTTTTGTCGCCACCTAGAGGATGCGCCCGGCTAACGGATAAGTACCAAATCGACAATCTAACACACACCATACAATCTTTAGAAAAATTGAAGAAAAATTTCCAGCATTCTTGATTGATAAAAATTGGGGGAAAAAATGGGAAATCCCATCAGATTTTTTATTCGAATTAAAAAAAAAAAAAAGATTGCTTTTTTTCGGGAGATCTGATCATATTTATTGAATTGCCATAAAATTGGATCATTTTATCGTATCGTGTGTGGCCACCTAAAGAGAGACCCCCTAAGTGCAGAACTGTGACCCCAAATAGTAAGTAGTGACGAGGGGAAAACTTCTTGTTGTTACCCAAGTTACAGAAAAGAAAGAAAAAACTACTCACCAGATCTGGAAGGGGGACCTTCTTGCCGGACCCGGGTTCCTCGTTGGCTGCACTACTCAGAGCTTGTACTGGATGAGATCAGGAGGAGAGACAGGAGAGAGCATGATTTAGTGAGTACCTGCCCAGGACCATCAGCTGGGAACCATGGCAGCACAGAGATAACAGTGATTATTACTCTGGACCTTAGTAGAAGCTCAGACAGAGGGAGGCAGAGAGCGGTCCGGGGCTGCGGAGGAGTGACTGCAATAGGCATGCTCAGGAACCCATGTATGGACAATATCTTCATGATGATGTCACTGGGAATGGTGGAACTTGCTGTGACTTTGCTGTATGCTGGGCTGACTCCTCTACATGAGATTTTCTTCCCCAGCTTTCAGACGACAGGTGCAGCATCTCCTTCACAATCCCACATGTAAGTGAGGCAGTAACTTCCATCTGTCCCCACCGGATGTCACTCTAAGGGAGGAAACAGGTGTGAGGGTCACATGATGCGGAACAGGAAGTGTGCTGTGATCAGCTGACCAAGGGGCATATCCATCAATGGAGATATCAGGGAACTACAACGCAGAGCAACGCAGGCTCTGACATACTGGGGCTAGAGAAGACAGGCAATGCCATAAACCTGGCCTGAGTTTATTAAAAATGAATAGCAGTGAAATTAACAATGAACAAAATTGCTTATTTTTTTACATTGTTCATTTATAGATGATTTAGTAACTGTTTGCCTATTGTAAGATCTCTCCTCTTCCTGATTTACATTCTGACATTTATTACAGGTGGTGACATCTTTAGTCCTGGTAGGTGCAGCTCTGCTGAATGTTTGTTTATTGAGAGTTCCGAAGCCAGTGAAAATAATACCTGGTCTCCCAGAATGCTCTGGGAGTATAATTCTGCATAGCTAAACAGCCTAGGCTAACCATCACTTGGAGGGCTGGGCTACACACTAATATACAGTAATATGTAGCTATATGGAGTGTTTCTTATGTTGAAACCAGGAAACTGACTACTATTTGTCACTACAGGGCCTCTTTCATCTTTTTCTGCTATTAGGTAAGAAGTTTTCAAGGTTTATCTGGGTCATATCAGACCATAGTGAGGATGGTGAAAATTGAGTAGGGCAGATTTCACACTTATCCCTGAGATTTTCAGCCACTTTTTTCAAATGTTTTCATATTTATTCATATTTGGATATTTAGTTAGAATTTTTTTTTCACATTTTGTATGGAATTTTTCATACCAAGTTAATTTATTTCATAAAAATGTTGACAATTAATGATGAAAACATTAAAAAGTGGAGTGTAATACGTACAGAAGTTTTATGGAAAGATACAGGTATACATTTCTGTCACAAGACACGCGGGAAAACTCCCTCAGGTTTTACAGCGTGGAAGAAATCCCGATACTGCGCCACCTAGAGGGCTGCCCAAATATACAATGCAAAGATCAAAAGCAAACTCGTCCATAACTGTGTTCATCCGCCTTTGTTTTAATTGTGCAATGTTTGCCCATTGATAATTTTTTCCTGGCCCTGATTTACATTCATACCTACGGTAAATCAGGGACGCTGCCATCTTTACTGCCTGCACGGAGAATCCCTGTGTTTGTTTTCCCCCAAATGGGAACTTAGAAGGAACATGATCTCCCAGAGTGCTCTGGGGCAGAAGGCTGCAGAACATCAGGTCTGTGTGGCTGATATTGTGGTAAAACCCCTCCCACAGTGTGATGTCAGCACCTAGGTCCTGACAGTTTGATGTCTGTGAGCCTCGTTGCATTGTGGGAAATAGCAGCTGTTTCCAACTGCAAAGCAACCAGTATCTCCCTCTGTGCATATGTATATCTATAAATAAAGCACAACCTTTTAGCCTATCACATTGTTAGGGGGTGTGATTATAGGTAATGGCAGCTGGTGCTGTGTTTTTTCGTGTCTGCCAGTAGTAAACATGGTGACCGGCAGGCTGATTGTGGATCAAACAATATGAGCCAATTACATGGGCGAATATCAATCATTTCTTGATCTCGCTTTTATTTGTTTACCTTCTCACTTTGCAATGTATTGATTTATTTTTTCCACCTTTTCGCTTAAGTTCCCCTTTAATGTGAAGTGGGTGTCCTGGATAAATTATGATCAGAGTAAACAGAGGCACCAAAAGGATAAAAGGATATAACATTTTTAAAGCATGGAAGTGGTGGAGATGGACTCTTACCCACTCCAAAGGACACGACAAAAGGAACGTGTGAAAGTATAACACAAGGTTAATTGTACACTATACAATAATTCAGCTTTAAGTGAACATCTGTTTTCAGCAAAGCTTGGTGTACAGAGGTGCCAGAGTAGAATAAAAACGTTTAAAAACCAACTAAAAGAGGGGGATGTTCAGGTGGACTTACCTCCCTCAAAAATATAGAACTCAATTGAGTCACAATATATATAAAAAAAATGTTTTATTGAACTCCACTTAGTGCAACGCGTTTCGCAGGTGTGGTCCTGCTTCATCAGGCAAACAGGAGTATAACTCAATGGGTCTAAATGCAGAAGTGAGCGCCTCTGTGACAGAGGGTCAGGTTCTAATACTCCCCACCTGCACTTGAAGTGGCTGCCTATGGGTAACCCATGTTTGTCAGTATATCTAGGCTCGTTTCCACTGATGCGGTGCGGAATCACCTGGATTCCACCGCTGATGAAATAGCATGAAATAGCATGCGGATGCGAATTTTTTCGCGTTTTTGCCGTGAATTCGCATGCGAATTTGCATAGGTGAGGGTATATGCGAATTTAACCATGTCACTGCCTGTTTGAAGTTACATTGGTACCTATGCGAATTCGCATGAAAATTCGCATACCATAGCCGCAGGCGAATTCCCTATTAAATACATTAGCGGCGATTCGCATGCATTCCACTCGCAGGTGAATTCTGTGGCTCTTTTGTGCGTTTTTTCACCGCTGAAAAAAACGCACCTCAACGACGCTACAGTGGAAACAGGCCCATCCACTTGCATTACATGTGCGAATCCGCATGCGTTGGACGCATGCAGATTCGCGATAGTGGAAACGAGCCCTCAACCACAACCAACTTAACAATACTACATCATATTGGGCTCTCTTTTTCTTTGTTCTTCCAAACAAGTGAACATCTGTGATTGATTACCCGCAATGCACCGCTACTGAATATACAAATGATCTCTTTATGCCCCTGAAAGCCAGGCTTACATCCAGAACCGCTGGTGTACAGCAAGCCTATAGCTTTACATTTTACAGAGCCACATGATAAAGCTACAGGCTTGCTATATACCAGCGGTTCTGGATGTAAGCCTGGCTTTCGGGGGCATAAAGAGATCATTTACATATTCAATAGCGGTGCATTGTGGGTAACTGCAGATGTTCACTTAAAGAGGAATTCCAGTGAAAATAATGTAATAAAAAAAGTGCCTCATTTTTACAATAATTATGTATAAATGATTTAGTCAGTGTTTGCCCATTGTAAAATCTGTTAAATCCCTGATTTACATTCTGCCATTTATCACATGGTGAAATTTTTACTGCTGGCAGGTGATGTCAGTGGAAGGAGATGCTGCTTGCTTTTATGGCAGTTGGAAACAGCTGTAAACAGCTATTTCCCACAATGCAACAAGGCTCACAGACAGGAAACTACCAGGAGTACCACGGTCCTCAGAGTTTCTTGTGGGAGGGGTTTCACCACAATATCAGCCATACAGCGCCCCCTGATGGTCTGTTTGAGAAAAGGAATAGATTTCTCATGGGAAAGGGGGTATCAGCTACTGATTGGGATGAAGTTCAATTCTTGGTCGGAGTTTCTCTTTAAGAGCCACTTTGTGCTGCAAATCGCGATCGCATGCGTAAACTTTCTGTGAATCCGATTGCGATTTGCATCGTTTTGCAGACATGATTTCTCGTACGTTGCGGCGTGAATTTTTGTGTGATTTTCGTTACGTACAGTGCAATTTTGTTTGCGATTTCCAGGATATGAGATGTCAAGGCTTCACGTGCCATAGGTGAATCGCACAAGAATCGCATAGAACCGCTTCTCCAGGCGACTATCATGCGCTCCCAATAGAGTTAGCGCAATCGCAGGAAAACTGCAGCAAGGAGCACAACTGCCCTTATTGCATCAGAACACGCACACTGTGGAGAAGGGCTCATAATGTAAAATCTATTCATTTTCCACAGCTGATTGCTCTGCAGTGTCAGAGACTAGGAACACACTTAGCAGAGACGCTAGCGTTGCGTAAAACGCTGCGTTTTTTGTTGCTAATGCAAGTCAATGGGCCACATAAAAAAAGCATATAAAAACGCATATGGATTTTGTATGCGTTTTCATACATGCATTTTTAAAACCGCTGGCTTTGTTGCATTATTTAAAAACGCATCAAAAACGCACATCATGAAAGTCAATGGGAACGCAATGTATTGCGTTTGGAATGCGTTTTTCGTGCATTTTTATATGCGTTTTATAAAAAAAATTGTTTTGTTTTTTATTTCCGCTTCCTGTTGTCTTCCTACTGATTTGCAATATAACGCAATATAAAAAAGCATGGAAAACGCATACAAAAGCATATGCGTTTTGTAAATGCGAACCGCAAATGCATAAAAATGCACACAAAACCCTTAAAAAAAGCATATGCGGAAAAAAAAAGCCAACGCAAACGCACCAAAAAACGTACACAAAAAACGTACACAAAAACCACCCCCGCACATGACAGAAAACTCGCCCTTTCAGGCGCAGCCATGTGCGCACCCAGCCTCTGACAGAGATGGGAGCAGAGGTTTACGCATTGTTATATTCTATGTTGTGGGTTTACCCCTCCCCCCCCCCTCGGTCACAGCGCAGGATGGTGATCGGACCTCAGTGCGGCGATACAGAGAGCCGCAGCGTAATATTATCTTCCTCTGTCATCCCTCGGCTGTGTCCATCGCTGGCCGTGCGTCCCTGCAGAGCCGTCATTATATACATCTGCTGGGGGTCCCCGGGGACTCCCTGTGACAATGACCTCGTTAGTGTCACCTCACAGCCAGGAGACACGTGTCTGCCTATACTGCTGATTACCCGAGGGGTGTCCAGCAACTCTATCCATTACCCCAATTACACATCAAATTTCCTACCTGTGATATGTGTGTTTATAAATTTCACATTCACTAAAGCCTTCAATGATCACCACTGTGTTCTGATATTACCACCACTATGTCCTGATATAACCACCACTATGTCCTGATATGACTCAAGTCATGGCTGCAGCTATGGCAGCAATGTCCTTCTTTACAAACCGTTGCAGCCTCTAATATACAGTATATACTTTTAAATGCAATGATTTTACAAAGTAAGTATTAAGTTGCTATAAAATAACAGTATAAGCCATTTCTGCAATATTTGTATTAGTGGTACTTGACAATTAATATGTGTATTCAGGGCTGCCTTGTATGACCATCCAGTGGTATGGGGGCAGCTGTAGGCCTCATGGAGACCCCAGGCAGGGGGGAGGGGGGCTTGCAGAGGGATACCTGCACGCAGTGCCCCCTGCTGGTCACATAATCTATGATTGTGTGTGGCTGGGGTCTCTCTCCTGTCTATGGCTGCCCGTTTCAGCTCTTGCTGGATTTTGCATCTGTAACCCGATTTAAAAACGTTAGCACCAGGCCCCGGCTGAGGGGATTCCACCAGACACTGACTCAGATGAAATTATCAAAGATTTATTTGCGACCTAACGGTGGTCACTGTCAGCTTCAATCAACCTGTAACACTTCAACAACACAAAACACCTCCCTTGCACATCATAGGTCAAAATACAGAATCCCAAAGTCTTCACAGCCGGTGCACCAGTAAATGCTGTGGAGTAAAAAGGTTAAGTTACATACAAATTATATAAGAAATTTGAGCTACAAAGGTCTACTTGTACAATAATCAATCACTTTGCAGCATGTTTACATCACAGTACCACTGTTGGGGCGTGGGCTGGGGAAGGGGCTGGTCTACTGAGCAATTTCAGTTCCTAAACAGTTCTCAGTCCCTTGTAACCACATGCAAGCTATATTGCTCAGCAAAACCTTGGGGGGAACTCGTGACAGTTCTAAGCATGGAACTGTATAGTTGCACAGTTCGTTGGTTGATCCCAAACGAATGTTCACCTTGCTCAAAGATCTCTTAGACTCTTTACCCTTGATAATCTACCACAAACCCACTTTACACTTAACACACCTGTCTGGATAGGGCCTCCCAAAATAACAAACAAAACAAAATAGAAATCAAATAAACAAAAAGGTTAGGAAAATAAAAGTAAACAAAATAAAATATAAAGTGACCAGTGCACCCAGCTATGCCACCCAAATCACTCTCCCACAATATAACTCTCTTTTAGCGCACTTTGACTTTTAGGCTGAATGAGCTCTAATTTAGAGCTGATGCAAAACTTGTATTCCAAGTAAGTTAATTCTGTATCTTGGTCAGATGTCAGTTCGCGTCTTACTGTAGCACACTTTTAGTATCACAAGACGCAATGCAACTCCTCCTCTTTTCACTTATCTTCTTTTAATACTGAAAGGTTCTCTTTACTCTCACGGCCTTAGTAGTTTCCGATTTCTTTAGGACCGTGTACTTAGGTAATATGCATAAATCCCACTTTAGTTCACTTCTTGTATCAAACTCTCAGTAACACTTCAGAACATAGCACAGAAGAATACTTGAACTTTAACTCTTGACTTGAAACGGACTTGACAGGAACAATGTCTCTATAACAGGACTTAATGCAAGCGGAGGGCTGTATCAGCTCTGCGGGGTACTAATGGAGGCTGTTAATGTCTCTTAGTGACAGCAAGGCGTTTACTCTCAATACACTTTATATAAGCGGCAGAGGATTTCTTCACTTTAGCTGAGAAGCTCTCTCTTGCATCAACAACTGTATCATCAACACAAGGGGCTTGATTCACAAAAGAGTGCTAACTGTTAGCACGGCCGTTTTCGCGTGAATTTTCGCATTGCGCGCGATCGCGAATTTTCGCGCGAAACGATAACGGTTTAGCGTGCAAACGCGAATTTTCGCGCGAAAACGATATCAATTTCGCGGTAAAATTCGCGTTTGCGCGCGAAAACGTTATCGTTTCGTGCGAAAATTTGCGATCACGCGCAATGCGAAAATTCACGCGAAAACGGCCGTGCTAACAGTTAGCACTCTTTTGTGAATCAAGCCCAAGGTCTCTGTATCTTTAAGGCAGGGAACACACTTGACTTTCAGTTTTCCGTGCGCGTTTTCCTGCATACTTTTTCTGCACACCAAGTGTGTTTCCATGCAGGAAAACGCGTGCGTTTTTTCACAGCAGCTGATGTAATTGATACAAAAAACTGCCAAAATGTGCAGAATCAGGATGCAGAATGTCAGTTTTTTTTCTGCGCGCGAACAACACAGCAAGTGTGTACTAGCACATTGATTAACATGAGTTCTCAGTTTTCCTGTGCAGAAAACGCGTACGAAAACAGTCAAGT